>NC_092632.1:45190415-45422304 GCF_039555335.1 Amphiura filiformis | reverse complement strand
TGTTCTTTCATGTGTTTGTATGGTTTGTATTTAGATGCAATAAAACTCTCTACAAAAATAAAACATGTGTGGTATAAAATGTTTAAAAATGCAGATTCAGCAAAATTGACATTAAACAAAGCACTGCAGTTGCATTTTAAAACAAGCAAAATTTCCACGCCTCATAACAATGTCGACTGTACCGTGTACATTGATCCATAATGAAATGATGGAATAGCGCTACATAGAAGCTTTGACAAATGTTTCACAGTTATGTTGAATCGGTGCTGTAATTGAATTACCCATCTTACCAGGCAGGGTCTGTGGTCCGATAAAAGCAAAATGAAATGGGCAATCAGGTTTTGGGTGAGGAGTTCACGCTGGCGCTTAGTCAAGTGGATTATTATGAAAGCTGTGCATGGCAGGATTGATCGGAGTTAGGGGTCAATAGAACAATGTGTTTGTATTGCTGATGATAAATGATTAATACTGACAGATAAATGGTCAGCATAAATTGAACTAAATGATGATATGTGTGTTATGCTTGTCTTAATGCAGTGCCATATTTTATAGCTAAGATATTGGGGTTACCAATAATGGATGTGGAAAGGTTAGCTAAATTGAAACAGACAATGTGTGATACTTGTCTTGACCAGTTCCTGATGCGTCATAAGATGTAGCAATTTTGATTTTCAGTTTTGATAAATGGCAAAGGTATATAAGAAGTTCAATTGTGTATATCTAAATAGTGTTTTCTTTTCTTTCTTTTTTTCTATGTATCACAGGTCAAAGTGGTAGTGCCTAACAGTACAGCAGGTCTTATCATTGGTAAAGGTGGGAGCATGATCAAATCAATCATGGAGCAGAGTAGTGCTCGTACAAATCTCACAGAAATCTGATGGAATCACGTTATCAGAACGCGCCATTACAGTGACGGAGAAGCTGATGCCAACAAGAAGGCCTTGGGTTTCATTGTTGCCAAAGTGCAGGAAGACCCACAGAGTGGAAGCTGTAACAACCTCAGCTATGCTGCAATCTCAGGACTCGTAGCCAACGCTAATCCCACCGGATCACCATTTGCAGAATCAGTTGCCGCCAACGAGCGGCAATAGCGGCTGCCAAACCACATATTCCAAATATGGTGTCATTTCCTAGTGCGCTTCCGACACCATCCGTGGCTACCGTGAGGGGTGGCGATGTCACCTCCGAAGTTTCGCTACATTAGGAGCAAGGGTGCCTTCAACGCTTTCAATGCTGTCCCCACCAAATTATAGTGTCCAAGATTCATCAGCTGTGAGCGCAGCCATGAACACATTAGCCAGCTATAACTATGGATTAGGATCTATTGGAAGTTTGCCTCCTGGTGTCGGAGCAACAAGTCCCTTACTAGGGGCTACCGCTCCTCCCCATTCCAACATGCTTCAATATTTCCTCCAGTTTGTTAGGTACATATGGCCAATTAGGACACTTACCTAAAGCAACTCCGCCCACACCAGCAGCAGCAGCGGCGGCTGCACTAGAAGGTGCTGTTATAAACGGCTCACCTCCAATGCTTCAGATTCCAACAGCTCAAGAAACCACCATAGTGCCTACATCCACATGCACCAACACCCCACCACCAGTTGGGTACAATAGCAACAGTAGGGGTGTCCTAATAACCATCGGTGGCCCAGAGCACATCAAAGATCCAACCAAAGATACCGCCCTAGAAGTAGAGGTACCAGAGACATTAGTCGGTGCTATTCTAGGTAAAGGCGGCAAGACACTAGTGGAATTCCAGAACTATTCTGGGGCCAAGATTCAAATATCCAAGAAAGGGGAATACATTCCAGGTACTCGCAATCGTAAAGTAACGATAACAGGTTCACCCACTGCTGCACAGACTGCACACTTTCTAGTTGCTCAAAGAGTAGCCCAAGAGGAACAAACAAGAGCACTTAAAGGGGCAACATAGGAACCGGTCCACCCTATCAAAACAAAGATATATTGGAAACAAATATTTTTGCAAAGCTGTGCCTTGGACTAAAAGAACATAACAACCAAAACTTAATTTATGGTTGGTTATGACCAATGGAAGTTGTAGCTGGAGTTTATTATGACCAACAAGTGCATTCTTTCCAAAGAACATGCTTTCATTTATTGATGAATAGAACAACTTGTTTCAAAACCAAACGGGACCGCCACTGTTGCCAAACTATGATTTCAACAAAATTGATAGACAAAAATTGAACAAACTCTTTAAATTTTCTAATAGAGCCTTGATTTGTGATGTTTAGGTACCAAATCTAAACTCACACAGAAAGATAAATTACAGATTATTTTGTTTCTCTTATGATTATCAATATTTTTTTTGTTTACACTTTATGCTTGAAACAAAAGTATTTATGGCAAGATGTGGTTTTTCAATCAGTATTCTAGATTTTTTAATTTGTAAGAGTAATTGTTGTGCTTCCCTTGATCAATGTTACATAATCGAAGCGCAACAAGTAGTTGTTTGGTATTATTCAAACGAAACAAGTGCCGAAACCTTCCACCGAATCAAGAGATAGTATTTTGTCATGTGATTTAAATGTGCTAAAGATTTTTTTTAAGTAGCTGATTATTATTTAGTACATGTATGTATTAGATTACATTTAATTGAAACCAACTCTCTGAACCAAATCATCTTAATTTATGCAATGTTTATGTCTTTCCAACCATATGCAAAATGATATGGTCCGCTTAATTTCACCAATCAACAACTTGAATCAGGAAAGAAGTGACAATTTTGACATCTCAAATTTGTTTTTCCTTGTTATAATGAAAAACAAGGAATACATTAACTGAACTATTCCAAAAAAAATTGATTGGAACAAATCAATTGTTTGCTTATTTATAGAGAATTCCAATGTTAATATAATGTAACAAAATTCCATTATTTATTATTGAATGAAAAAAAATCAGTACCTATCAAACAAACCAATGAACTATATTTATTTAAAGGCCTCCATATAAGGAGGCCACAAATTGACTTTCAACATATTTAACCTTTGCTCAATTCAGTTTTGTTTGCAAATGTGTTTCGTTGTTGCTCCTCTAGGACGGGCAAAGAAGATAAAACAAGTGATATAGCTCGTCGTTCTGTGATTTCACTGATTTCATTAACATTCTTTTTTTGTTATCATCGTTTTTCTTAAGCCTTTGTATCTTCGCCTTGACCCTCTTCTAACATAGCTCATCCACTGGGGTGTCATTGTCTGTGCAGAAAAGTGGGCATTGTTGATGTGTACCGCAGGGCGCTTTATTTTTGTTGTTGTTGATGTTAGATTTGACAACATTTGTAGTAGCTTCATTATTCATTAGTAACCTTAATATACACATAGTATGCTCTACCACTTCATGTATCATTTGTATTTCTTGCTATTTAGTTTATCCCCTTTATTAACCATGTAGTTCACAAATTAATGGGAATGCTGTGCTTTGTAATTGTCGTTTCATCCTTGCCACACGTAAAGGAAGGAACACTGTACTCTTCAATTATGTTGGCTTTCAAATTTAAGTCAAAATTTCTACTTTTATTGTTGTTGTTTATAAGTTTAAGTTGTAAATGTTTTTTGTGTAACATTTTGATCAGAGCTAGAAACCAAACAGCTTAAAAAGTCTTTTATGATGATGTGTATAGAAGAGTTCTCATCTATATTGAAACCAAACAAATCAAACTGTATAGTATTTTGATTCATAAATTGTGATTTTAGACAAAAAATAACGTGATAATGAGAAACAGATAAATTGATATTACTACTTGCATGTTTATTACTAGTCGTAGCCAAGTTGGCCCAATGTAATATTGTGTTGTACAATAGTCTATAAGATGGGGTAGTCACCCACCCGATATTTGGTCATTCCGAGTACCTTTGTGAATTTTGTGCCTTATTATGAAACGTGGAATGATAAGATAAAAGAAGACTCCCAAAATGTCCAGTCAAACCTTTTTTTTTCAAAATTTTTTTTGATAAGTCGGCATTATTCAAATATTGAAAGCCAACTGTGTATCATTATTTCATGAGAAAAGATTGTATCTTGTTATTGCGTGTCTTAAATCATGGTTTGTTGTGCATGGTAATGTCACCTTCATGACATTCTTTAAAAAAAACAGTATGTAGTGCACTCAGTCACATAGTCAAGTCCGGCAGGCCGGTGATCACCAATATGTAGGTTCCAATCTGATGGCAACAAAAGATGGATAGGCAATTGCGAGATACATACATTTCAGCATGAAAGGACTAACCATGCATTAATATGTACATTTTAAGCCATGCTAAATTCAATTTAAAGCCAAAACGATGGACAGATTTATCATGATACATGTATATCAAGATTAGTTTGTTGATCAAGCATTTCTTAAAATTGAGAGAAAAAAAACCTTGTACATTCCATTAATCTTTAAAAGAGTACTTGACGTGGTTCATTCCAGAATGGGGAAATGCTTTGAACATTTCACTTCCTCCTTTCTACCCCATTTACGTGGCTGATCATATGTTGCACCTCTATTTTTTTTGGTTGCTGTTTAACAACCCTTGGTGACACTGTCTGCAAGCAGCATCTCATCATTATCATTCATCAAGTCATCAATAAGTGGAAAAGAGACTTGCCTTATGCTCTTTTTAGACTACTTCAAAAGTTGAATGTTGTCTTATTTTGTGACCATCATGTGTACAAAGCAGTGCGTAAAACTACTAACCCATCAGTGAGTGCATTGGTACGTTATTACTTGCTCCACCAATGCTTGGCCGTGTTCAGATTTTTGCATTCTGGTATGAGCCATTTCACCAAAATACACCTGTGCCTTGATTGGATGTCACTCATTCAAGTATTGTCAATCGCTGGATATGTACGTGCTTACTGAAAGAAAGTGCACAATTTGGTTGTTTGCCATCCCATTCACGATATGTGTCGGTACAGTTAGTAGATCTGGAAGAAGAGGTCGCATGTGAATTATCATATAGATGTCGGCTGAATTTGTCAAGAGACTCTTCCATGTCGGTGCTCGCTTTTATTAGTTCAATTACAATACGATCGTGATAAGTAGTTGGGATGATCTAAGATTATGATTCTAGGTTGAGGTATTTGGGAGTGACATCCATGGCATGTAAAAAACACCCAAAGTCACTTAATCAAATGCAGGTATTATTTAAGTATCATCAGGTAGCATGTGGCTATTAAATTGTTTTAAGACATTTTACCCAGTAACAACTATCATGTATGTATACACCAAGTAGGTTGCTGCTCTACACACTATCACTGCATTAACCATTGTACTATTTTTTTTATCCCCCGTAAAAGCTTTTCATCATTTAATTTTTTGCATGCACACTTCATCAAATTCCTTCCTTTGCTACTGCACCAAGATCATTAAGTAGTAATAATAATGATATAAAAAAGCTCCAAAATTCTTCCAAAATAGACATTAAATTGGTCTAGCATTTCTTCCAAACAATGCTTATTCTTCTACTACGCATGTATAATGCGAAAATGTCACTTAACATACTTTAATACGGAGTTGGTGTTTCATATCAACTTTTTTCATTTGAAAAGTGCGGTCGAGATCCAAATTAAATGTGCTGATGACCGACCGTACATACATTTTGAAACGAGCACCTTGATAGATTCTGTCACTGTTGTGTTATTAGTTGCAGACGGAATAATTTACGGTGATGACCAAACCACGAAGTGCATGCGATTCATTAAATTCATTTTTGTAACTTCGGAAGCACTTTCATCATCCTGTGATGTGTTAATGCAGTGACATGTTACTATGTTGTGTGTATTTAGTTCTATTTCAAGCAGATCGAGCTATATCAGCATTTGATGTTGCGGTTTTACAATTCACACATAATTTTTGTATCGTGGCGTGCATGTTTTGATTCTTTTTTTTTTACATAAGTAATTTTATTACAATTCTTTTTTTGGATGTTATCCAGTATTTTGCCTTCCAGTTATTGTACAACCTTTAGTATAATGTCTTAACCATTGTCACTTATTACCATTTACTAGATATATGTAGCTGTTTTACCATTGTGAGTTTATATATAAATATATATATATTATAACCATCAGCCACCATGTAAGTCATCCCCCACCACTATTTTCAGTGATTGTCCAGAACAAGAGCTGGTCATTGATTGTTGCTTTGTAAAGGGTGATTCTATGATAATTTAATCAAAATTATGATTATCAGTGATATAATTATGCTCACTTTGAAGAAGGAATATTTTAATTACCTCAAGCTGTAGAACAAATTAAATTATTGCCAAATGCCATTATGTACAAACAGAAATTTATACAACTATTTAAGATTAATAATTATGGTGAAGATTGGTAGCCAAGTGGAAGTTTGACTCGCAACAGCAAGTCCGTTATTTGCCAAGTTTTGTGAGGTGTCCTGCCATGGATAATTCTCCATTACGTTGTTGGGCAGGAAAAAACCTATATGTCATTGGCCCCTGAACATGTTTAAAGCAAAACCTCCTATGTAACTTGTTGGCAGTTTTGTTTTAAACATGTTCGGGGCAAAAAGCACATAGGCGGTTTTTCCTGCCCAACGTCGATTTTCAAGGAGCACGCTTTCATCTTCATCTTTTGGAAACAAAATGTGTGATGAAAGTTTCCAGAATTCAGGTGGTAGTGGTAGATATATCTAAATGTCATCTGATTTAGAATCTTATTTGCTTAGCCATTATCCATTTAAGTGTCTTTATGTGACCAACATGTATAAGTGCCCTTAAAGAAGCCAGCCAAACACCAAGTAGTGAATTTCATTCTAGCCTAATATTGTGATTAGATACAAATACTATTCTACCCGTCTGGAAGTTTTTAGCCAAAAACGTTGTTCCTTGAGAGAATTTATCCAAATGTGGCAGGAATTGACTCAATTTTAAAAGTTATTGTGATTCTAATGTACATATTGATAAATTATTTTGAGAATTCTTTTGTCACATGTTAGATAACCACCTTGAACATCCGTCAAGCAACTGCATGTGGAAGTTAACTGTATGGACTTGCAAGGATTGTTTGACTATCATCTTGGTTTCCACCAACACAAAAATTTAAACCAAAAACCTGCATTTCAGCAGGCAGTTTTTTAATAATTAATAATCAATGAATAGACTGATTTCCTTATGTGTCCAGATCTGATTAGATGTTGTAAATACCAAAAAATGGAAATATTATTTTCTTTCTTGGAAAAAAAATCATAGAATGACCCTTTTATTAACGGAGGGAAAACAATCTGATCCTGACGTAATTTATAATACCTTGTACACACAGAGTGAAAAAAGCATTATAATTTTTGTTCTTTTTGTTTTCTATATATTACACTAGTTTGGATAAACTGTAATCTTATAATTGGTATCAACTGTTGTTATGAAAATAATGGGATATTGTTTGTTATTGATTATGTATTGACCAATCTTTCATGATGGGTGCTATTGTGATTTAAGGGATGTGAAGATATAGGATCGTATATTATATATAATATATTAAGGAGAGATTTTTCTACACTGTTTATGCGATGATGTTAAAGATGACAGATTATTTTATCATATATATGTATCATGGAATGAAAAAAAAGAAATCATTTCTTCATTATTTCCTTTTCTTTTTTTCCCACTTCATCTTAAATTTTGCTTCCAGCTGGATTTTATTTTGCTGAGAAAAGAAAAAAAGAAAGTTTTATTTTACATCGCTCATGTAGTTTGGGCAGTTATCATTTTGGTTTTCTTACACTTTTTTTCCTGTCATTTTTTTTTTTTTTTCACGTGTCACCGTTTTAACAAGCATCTGCGTCTCGTTTTTTTTTTTCTGTCTCGCTTTTATTTTTTACCAATAAATAGCTGAGCTTTTTTTTTTCACTGTAACTGACATACAAGCTGTATAATACTGCGGTGACATTGTGGTTTTGTTTATAATTCAATCAATCAAGCACTTTGTACACTGATAAGCTAGCCAGTTCATTGATTCATCATCTTCATATTGTTCTTTAAACCACATTGCATATATAAAACATTGATGACGCTTTTTCTCCCTCACTCCATGTGTCTGTTGTGTATCATTTCCAATAAGTACCATTAACAAGATATTCAAATATCTCTGTATTCAAATATCTCTGTACCATTAACAAGTACTGCCACAAGTTTTTGTATATTTTGATAATTCCAACCACTGCCAAGCAGCTGATTAGACATTTTTTGAATTACGGTATTAAAAGTTGTGATATCATGTGTTTTCAAGAATTTACTCACTGTCACCCAGCTGTCCTTTTTAAAAGGATTTTTTGTATCATGTAATTATTAGCATTACCAGTACAGAGATCTTGGATATCAGTTAATGGTATGACTGCTAGTTCTAGGCATCTTGCATGTGTTACCACCAATGGTGAAACCAACCGACCCCAAACCCTAATGATTGACTTCTAAAACTCACATTTTTGCCAATGTTTTTATCAACTTTTCAACATAATGCTTTTTTACGTTGTTGACTTGAAACCAACATCATATAGCGCGGAAATCATGCCCACATTACACATTTGTTTTATCCCCCATTTTCTTTTTGTTTGTGAAGGAAGGCAACTGGGGATTGTGTTGTTTAGTTCAATACATGTGCAAAGTTAACAAACGGCAGCTTTACTACAAAGTGTTTTTATGTTTAGTTTATAATTTACAAGCAATTTATGTTTAAAATTTTATAATCTTGTTCATATGTCTTGAACTCGGTTGCCTTCCTTTAATCACCAAACTCCAGCTTTCGGTGAAGGTGTTTTACTTTTATGTTATTTCCTACCCTCAAGTTTTATTTGTATTGACATTTCAGTTTTGAGTTATCAACCAACATTTGATTGTTTTCTAATAGACCACACATGGACTTAACCCCTTTGTCAATCAGTCGTCAGCTGCCTACTGTAGGTTATTTCCATACATACGCATGGTTGACCGCTTGGCATCATTTATATGGCTTGTCTTAACTCATTTTGCTATTCATACACAACCCTCAATGAACAAAATACATGTTGTAATACAATGGAGTGAGTCTGGCTCAAGGAGTGTAGTCAGGACCGTTCTAATGGTGATGGTATGAAACATAACCACTGTGTCGGGTTTGTGTAGTAACATAGTATGTGAACTTGTACAAAGCTGGGTGGGATACAAAGTTATGCTCTGGTAAATGTTATTCTTATCACATAGCTTAAAATTCATCTAACTTAACATTCCACTGAATATGATGAACTAGCTAGGCAGCCATCATAATAGACAAGATAACAGTCTTGTTTGAGTTGTTTGTGCTGTTTTTCTCTCTCTCTCTTTTTCTTTCATCATTTTGTTTTGTTGTTCAATATTGCTCTAGAATATTGACTGCTCAGTGCCAGAAGTGGGTAAGTGCAATAGCTGCCTTGTGAACATTTGGCTATTTACAGTGTATTGTAGTCATCTACACATGGCAGCTATTGCACTTGCCCACTTGTGGCAATGAGCAGTTGATATATTGGTCTTTGCCTGTGTTAGTGCATGTGTCTTGTCTCTTCTCCATGTTTGTCTGTCTCTGCTCTAACTAGCTTAACTCACTTTTGCTCTCCCCCTCTCTCTCTTGCTCTTTCTTCCTTTCATTTTGTGTTTTATGTATTTCTGTCATATTCATCTCATTGGTCGTACCTACATGTTTCATATAACCATCAGAATAGAAATTCAGTCAAAGCTGCCGACTGCCACACCCTTTTCATGTTGCAATATTTCCCTAGTTATTTTAAGTAGTGATAAGAGATGACATTTACCATTCCTATTCATTTGGAGTATTATAAACATTACTATGACACGGTGTTTATCATTGCAATCATCAGTAGAACAACACTTCATATGCTGGGGCAAATATGATAACATCACTCGAAATCAGCAGCATATGTGCATGTCCATCTTAGGACAGACAGACATCTCAGTTACAGTCGACATGTGCATCGTGCAGACCATAATTACCTCTGTTCAAACAGATGCCCATTTTAGTTCCAAGTATGTTGAAAATAACTTGAATATAGGCTGTGGATAATGCAAAATATATGGGAAACATGCGAGTTTGCATATTTTGGTAGCCTAACCCGACTTAACGAAAACTTGTAAGCTTCCACCATGTCTTGTTCAAGTTATTTTGAGTATACTTTAGTGGTGTTTGTGTATTGATCCAACTAGACGCCGTCCATCTGTCCATTCAAGACTTAGTTCAGTCTTTGCCAACTAACATCACACACACTGTTAAAAACTATGGCAGCAGCTAGCCAGCCAACCAGCCACCTAGGAGGAGACAAGATTTAGCCATGCAGAAATATCTGCTAAGCTATACACCAATTCATATCCGATCATCTTACTGCATGTGCTTTGATTTGTTTGCACTGCACAAACTTGCCATTTTTCAAGCTCTAATTAACCCATTTGATCACATTCTGACCAGTGGATATTTATGTTAACTAAAACCAAATCACCCAAAGGTTTGTTGTATTTTCCTATTATTTTTTTAGTTTTTCCTTCAAATTATGTTGATTGATTTAGTATGGCAATATTATTCATCTCCTTCATTGTCCCCATGCATGCAGCATTTTTAGTCAGAACCAGTTTTGAACACTTGATAACTAACTACACAAGAGAGACGATTCAGAGCGTAGACTTACAACAGAACAAACCTGCCAAATTTTGAACTAGTCCTCCACCCTGCTTTTCAGAATTTAAAAGCTTAGCAGAAATTTCTGAATAAGATTTTATGTTGCCATGGGTCAACCATAACTAAAATTCCTCCCAAGTTCATCTCAAGAAGACATATTTAAATGCTGATTGTTTATCGATTAGACCTGGTTTGTTTCACAAAGTGTACATTAAAATGAATGAGTAACTGGACCGTTACTTAATGAAGGGATCAAGAGGTCTAGGTTTACCCAGCATTTTTTGGTGAACAGGACATTTAGTAGGCATAACAAAGCTAATTTGGTAAATAGTCATAGGATGATTCTGCAGTAATTGTGTGAGGATTTGAATAACAATCCACACTATGAACCACGATGGCCTCATCCCAATGGCATAGTTCAATAACCTCAATTAAACAATCATAGTGCAAAATTTGACCTCAAGTTGCAGAGTATGAGTTTTGGTACCCACATTTTCAAAGTTCATTCAATGAATGTACAAATGTATTTGAGTTAAAGAACTGTGCCCCTGATAGATGAGCATGTTGTGGATCCTAGTGCCACCTATGACTATTGCCTTAGTGTTTGTTACACTTACAGAGTATCATCTTTCCTTTCCTTTGCCTCGGACAAATCCACGAACAACAGCACACCTTGATGACCTAAAAACACGATTCATTAACCTTTAAATGGAGAGATTTTATGACAAAAAAAGAATGATAATGAAGAAGAAAAAAAGAAAAAGCAAACTTTAATCACCCACGCTTGGCTTTTGACATTTTTTATTGAATACATTTTTAAGAATTACATACATTATTTATTGTAAAAGCAATTACCGCAGTCTGCAGAATATGGTGTATTAAGTCAAGTTGTCATAGGTGTTGATCATCATGCATTTAACAAGTGAAATACTTCAGTTTGTTTGAGACTCAAAGTAAAAGTTTACTCAGACTTGAAGTGGATTTGATCTCTTAACATGTAAATTATTTAGATTTTTTACATACAAATTTAGAAAAAAAAAAACTAACATGAAAACACTTGAGAACATACAAAGTTTACCTCTGCATATTTGGTTCTGTTATCAGCTGTTAAACACATGTACACTTCATAGCGCTTTTTTTTTACTGCTTGCTGTATCTCCTTCACTGTTACTACACCCATCTATTGGTGCTGATGTATTTTCTTTTGTTAACAAACATCAACCTTAACAAACCAACATTTCGCGGTTTGCTGCAAATTGATACCATCAAGCGTTTGACTTTTATGCACCGCCATTCTGTTCGTTTTTTAATCGTCGTTCAGTCGTTTTTTATCAGTCAGTCACTCCCTCGGCAGTGTACACATCTAAAACACATCATAGTAAAGAAATTGGTTCTAACTTCACGCCATAAACTACTTCAACCATTGCTCTCCACTACCTTAAGATGTACATTATGGGGGATGTCTGTGTCAACCGAGTAGTACCAATGGGAAATCCTGTGTTTGTAACATGGGCATGTGTGTGTGTGCGCAAGGGATATGTGTGAGTGGTAGGTGTGTATATGAAATTAAACCAGTCTACAGCTTCTCTCTGCATGGTTAATGAACATTTGCACTCTATTTCCAAACATATTATGAGAGCATTAACAAGATTTGTGTTGCTTGGAGGCGCTTTTTCTAACCTTTACAGAAACCTAGCCATACTGCATGACCTATGATTAACAAGTGAACCCTTCTCCCTTCCACTTTTGCTTTTTTAATTTTCTCACACATGACTTTATTAGTGTCAGTCAGTCAGTCAGTGCACACTATCATAAGTGTATTACATGACTACATTACGTAACCAGTCAAGACTTTTGCATAACTGTTGTATATTTTCTCCTTCCTTCCTTCCCCATTATACACGCATGGTGTGTACATAACTCAAATGTGTGCATGATGTTCTCTCTCTCTCAGTCCAACACCTTCCTTCATGCAAACTTTTAGAATCAGTGCCTCCTATAACAAATCAAGCAGCCTTTATAACTAATAGGATGGAAACATGCTTTCATCGGTTAGTTCTACATGTGATTAGAACTTGCACATAATAACTCTGTGCCTTCTGCATTGGCCAGTCCGTTCTTTCTTGTTGCACTCTTTTTAGCCACACGGGGCATTTGGTTTACTAAAACAATTCACAGGCCTAATCAGTTGCTGTTCAGTGGTGTTTATTTTTTTTATTTTTAAAGAAATCTGATAAAAAAAGATCCCTTTAATTTCCTATACAGGAGTGATGCTATTATGTCTTTTATTGAAGGATCTCAATTTATAAGTTGGATTTATCAATTTGATGATTGGTCAAAAGGGGCGATAGGTTAAAATACGAACTTGGGGCCTTAAATGTTTTTTAAATGAGTGTAATTAAAAAAATCCAGTTATTTTCAATAAGTGCTCAAGGTAATCAAACCATTGTGTTTTGCATGCTATCAAGTAATCATTCAGTTACATACAAGACTAGTCAGCCAGATTGAGTCTAGCCCACCTTTAGATCGCCTCAAATAGTGATCAAACATTCAATCTTTTGTAGATTGCATACCATTTGATGTCTTGAAAATCACTTCTGATATTATCATCCAATCAATCAACCAATCTTTGCATGATTAGTAACCTCAGACAGATCACACGATTGGATCAATCAATCAATCAATCAATCCACCATTATGCGAGCCATTATTGCATGACAAAACAGTACTATTTTTATCCTATATTTTCTCCCCATCTACTTTTTGTTGCATCCAACCAATCAATATATATCAAACACTTTAATTTTTTGTGATTTTAGTTGATATCAAGCTCCTCATTCACCCCACCTCCACCTCATTACAAATTAACTAGAAACGAAGGTAAGTATTATTAAAATTAGAAGAAGAAAAAAACCAAATAGTAATTTTAAGTGCTATTTCAGGGATATTATGTCCTGTGCATGCTACCAAAGATTGTACCCTAGGATTGACTGTTTTGTATGATTGTTAGGCAATTTATATTTTGTATTCATGTGGACACTTTGTTTTGTTAGGATGAATGAAAGAGAGTGCTTTAAGTATAATTGTATCCTATTTTTTGCTTTCAGTGCCATGGACAGGCACTTTTTTTACTTACAACTTGAAGGTTGTAGAACAAGACAAATATGTGCAATAAAATTTCTTTATTTTTATATAATACAGAACTATCTTTGGAAGATAATGGTCTGCACTAATTGATTAACTAACACTGCCTATTTACTGATGAATATACTTATCTATTAACATTTAGGATTTCACAGTTATTTTACCGTGTAATTATATGCCCTTTACTCCCCCGAATCTTAAAAGCCCTGTATAATGCGTAAATCTGATGCCCATATCTAACATGAATGCTGTGAGGTTTTCCATCAAAGTGAAGCAAGTGTTACTTAACCTAATCCCAACTAAAGTGATACAAACAACATACAAAGTGCAGTTACGCAAATCCAGGGTTGCCTTCGAGTCTAGTATGGAGTCTTCAAAATGTCGGCGAAAAAACTTGAAAGGTTCATTGTGCTATCAGGAAGTTGTCTGTGAGATGAGAAAGGTGAGAATGAAAGTAAAAGAGTGCACATAGGAGTAAAAGAGAGAAAAGGGGCTTGGAAAGTCTTGATGGATTTGGTCAATATGGAGGAGACCCAAAATTGGATAACATTTATGCCAAACTGTATCTTGCAGAAATATGCACTTCCTTGTGATCTTTCTGTGGCATTTGTGAATTTGGTACAAAGCGCCAACTTTCTTGCTATTTTGCGGTAAAGAAGCAAGTAGGAAAACACCTTATTTCAGAAATACAATGTCTTTTAGATTAAATGTTTATGGGTTTTTTTTATTATCACAATAATTTGATACCAAGTGCCTTGAAACTTTTAAAAAGTAAAAAATAGAAATTTCAAAACTTTTAAATTAAAAGTAAGGCCATGATAGAATAGAAAATTTGAACAAGCAAAATGGGAGGAAACAATTTTTGGATTGGGTTCAAATTTTACACCCTGGAAATTTTCCATTTCCTCTCTTGAAAGTGTACATATTCAATCGGAAAGTTACAGACCACCATCTATAGTTATGCGTAGTATTACAATTAGGTACGTGACTTGATCGATTCATGTTGAAATCAACACTAGTCCGAGTTGCATCTTTTTTCTCCGCTAAATGAAATCAGAAATGTCAGATAAAACCAAAATGCCTGCATATACCGTACTGATGCGAGTATAAGCCCACCTTCGAGTATAGTCCCAACCACCCTAATATTTGGGGAAATTTCAGAATTTGTTATTTCCCCGAGTAAAGGCCCACTGCCAATTTTTAACATAATGGTTTCGAATTTGACAACCCAAATAATGCAACTTCATTTGCAAAATCACCTCAAAATAATTTTTGTGACTAAAATGGAGCTTAATTTTCATTGCTAGATGACGTGTATTCACTGTTTTGAAAGCTTAAAAATGCACCTTGTTAACTAGCAAATCCTCGTGTAAAGTCCCACCCCCCATTTTCGGTCATTTTTCACCCAAAAAAAGGGTGGGACTATACTCGCGTCAGTACAGTAATGCCTAGTTATATAATTGGGTCATTTTGCATCATAGTTTTGGTTTTTGGTTTTGACAGGCCTAAAATTTGCCTGAGATCGTATGTGGTAAACATAAGTTGCTGGTGGTGCAAATTATACTAATATGGTATGTAGTTACAGGTTTGTCCCATTTCCCTGAGAAGTTTGATTGAAACTAGACCATATGCAAGCATTGTGATTTTAACCGACATTTCTGATAAATGAAAATATAATGTTTTTCATTTAGCCTATACTGTGTCTCATCACAAGTTGAAAGTAACACTGTTGGATTTCATAGTGACAGATTCAATTTGCGTATACACACATGTAGAAGGGAAGTTTGTCCGTACGCTGGCGACGCAACCACATAAACGCACTGATTCGAGACTGCCAGTTCAAAATCCAACATGAGTTACTCTCAACTAGATACGAGACACAGTATAGAAAGTAAAAGAGACAACTCAATATTTTGTTGATTGCAACAAGTATCGATCGTTTCCAGCACATAATTCAGTAAGTTAGTGAGCTTTTGATATAAATGGCCAGGAACAATGGTAAGGGAGCCAGTAGTTTTCTGAGTGGGTTGATCAGTCCCTAGTACTCTAGTTTGTAACGGCTTATAACTGGTGACAAAAATGCCTCTAAAGGCTGACTCTGAGTATTCAATGTAGAATATTTAATGTAACATCTCTATGTTATTTAATCCATTCCTGTAATGTTTAAGTTCTAATGAATGTTTGATGATGCAAAAATGATGATATGTTACGTAGAATATCTGATAGAAATATATTATTGATTTTACGTCATTAAACATTTGTTGGAACTTAAACATTACTGGAAATAGAATGGGAATAGATTAAATAACATAGATATGTTACATCAAATATTCTACATCCACCAAAAGGTCTGTATTGAGTATTGATATAGAATGATGTGTATGCAGTTCGGTGCAGCAATTACGCTAGTTGCACAGTGCCTAATGCGTGACAGACGCGTGCTTATGCGAGCATAAGTTCAGGCTTCATTGACACATGCAGTAACAAAAACCAAATAATGTTTGCCAATTATATGCCGAACAAACTTTAGTAGTGTTTTAAAACGTGCGATAAATGCATGGCAACCCTGGTGACTGACGTGTTGAATACCTAACATCTAACATTTCTCAAAGTGGGTCAGAAAATATCAATACAACATGGCACATGCTATGTTATTACATTTGCCAACAATTTGCACTCCAGGTGAGTACAATATTTCCATTTAACAAACAAAATGTAGTCCAAAACGGACAAGCTAATCCAATTATGAAAATTTGCTTCAGCTATGCTATGCACAACATTTATCCCTGTTTTCAAATCCATAGTGCTGTAAAGTTACGGTCACGTACATCACATCTGATTTATCGATTTCCAAAGCCTAGTTATCAAAACAAGCGAAAATATCACTAACAATCGATGTTTAATTGTGTGCAATGAGGCGCATCATTAGTATTTAATAGTAAACTAAATGGGTAATTCAGAGTGTCAAAAATTAAATCTTTATAACCAGTGAGTGGTTATTACGGGGTTGAACTTGTTAATACCAACACTAATGACACTGATTGTACCATGTCAAGCGTAAGAATCTACAAAAAAATACGAGCTACAAAGTTTAAGACTGAGTGAACAAGAATAAGTGCTATGCAAAGAGCTGGTTGTGTAAATGAAAAGTATGGTGCGATTAGATCAGAACACGGAAAACATTTTATTTAAAAACAACCAGTTTGAAGTAACATTTTTTTACAAATTACATGTATTTCACAACAGTGGTATATCGAGGGGTTACTGCAATAGCTGCCCTATAGACATTTGACAAATGTGACCCAATCTGATCCGCTCAGGCCAAAGTCGGAAATTTTGACAATGTGAGTTGCTACAATTACTAGCTTGCTCTTACTGATGTTGAATCCCCAGGTCTTTTGAATACTTGGCTGCAAAGTTATAAACCTTTTATATGTCTATTTTCTTATGATTTTATTGTTTTTTATCCTCTCTTTGCCCATATCTCAGTTTCATTATTGCCGACTTTCACCTGGTTGGATCAGATGTGGTCACAAATTACATGCAATTTCTGCATTCTACATTATGATACAGTTCACGGTTTATTACCTTTGAATTGTCTCAATCAAGTTCTTCCTGATATTTTTTGCTCTCAAGTTCAAACTTGGACTCCGCTGGGGCGTCGTCCTGTAACACCCAAACTGTTATGCACTCTTCCTACAATACTAGAGCTCTATCTTCATTATGGGCTCTTTTTCAAGGGTCCAATTACAAGAGGTCATAAATGCTGCTCTTTGGGCAGCACAGACAACATTTATGTCTTTTTATCTTGGAGATGTGTTGTCAGATGAGACAAGCCATTTTGCTAGCATTACTTGAAATGGCAAAGAAAGCCGTATAATTATGTTTCGTATCATACTGTTGTAACAGTATAAATAAAATTCAATGGCATCTGCAATATGCAAAACACTATCCATCCTTTTGGCCTTGCCTACAGAACTGCAAGTGCAATACTGTATAAGTGTAATTTTTGTGAATTTCGCGAATCAAGGTTATATCGCAAATTTAACAACACACAAATGTGAAATTTTGTCATATGACAACATTGGCATATATGGCATGGATTTCACGAACATACCAACCCGCACAAAAGTCTTCTTTGTTGGGAATCGCGAAAATATCTGTACGTGAAAATGACGACTTAACTTATTTGCTCTCCTTGACAGAATCACTGTAAGATGGACAGAACCTCTTTTATAACAATTTATATTTTATTAGAACATGTAAGAAGCTGTCAAAAGGGTTGGTAAAGTGAGTTGTCGCCTGAAACCATCTTGAGAAAGGATAATGTACTTGTATTTTGATGTGACTCGTTGAAAACAAGATACCGATTTTCATATTTCTGGCCGAGTATAGGCTCTTAGCAAACTCTACGCCGAGGTCTTGTAGCTTAGGCATCCAGGGATTTTCAGTATAAAAGCACTTGTAATGAAATGTATTGAGACTTTTTATGCTTATATGAAGAGGTGATTTGAAGCGCCAATTGTTTCAAAGATGCAAGTTTGAAACTAATATCATCTCGGATTTCTTTCATCATCAAAAAGTGATGCTCCGCCAAAAATAAGTGTGATTAAGTGACCCCAAATGAGTACCTGACTTTTAACATTGCTGCAGTGAATTCCTTGGAGCCACTGTACTTAACGGTAAAAAAAAATCAATTATCACATCTTTGTTTTTTAAGGAAAATGAGTTACTTAATTGATTTCAGAATGATTAGGTGGGAAGCTAAGTGGTTTATAATTTTGGCATTCCCTGGTGTAATTGCATATTTACGAGGGGAAGAAATTGGGGGGAAAAGAGCCCGTATCTTTGCTGAAGTACTTATGATAATTAGATAGGGGCTGTGCATCGATGTGGCATCTGAAGCGGTATATTGAAATAAAAGACAATGAGTGCTCCATAGATATGATAGATGGGTTTAATTTTGTCACATTTTGCCTGAATTAAATTGATTCTCTGGTGTAAATTTGAGATGGAAGTAAATATTCTCAGTCAGGTGCAAAACTAATGAGAATCAATGAATTTGCACTAATGTGCTAAATCAAATGTACGCGATTCAAGAAAAAGCGTTGCTGAAATTGGAAACTTGATAGAAAGAGGCTCAACATCCAAACTGTGACAGTTGTTGGAAATGCTTTATTTCCCCCTCCCAGCAAGATATTTTTGATGATTTGACAGGAATTTGTAGAAAAGATGATGCTGAACTGGGTTTTTGTAACTAACAAAAAGGTGCAAACAGAGTTGTATGAAATGTTCGAGAAGTGTTGCCACAAAATTTTAGCCCGAATCACGGGTCAAATAATTAAAAATCATCCAAATTTTCTCTTAACCATTGGTTTCTGTTGAACAGGAAACTACCTGAAAGTTGCAGGAGCTGATGTTGCAAAGTCACCCAATGAGACAGGAAATTGTCAAAAGTTGCAGGGATTTTCTTCAAAATTCACCCAATTGGGCTACCAAATCATAGGTTTGGCAACCCTGTATGCAAGAGGGGTGAACTGGGGATCTTGATACTGCCTGTACACCCCTTGGTGAAGTCACCCACCTTGATGAAGTCAATATTTTTTTTATTATTTGATGATGGCTGACACAGTGACATTAATTGATGAAGAATTATCATTTATTACGCTAGATGCTGAAACTAAATCTGCAGCTGTTATCTCATTTTATTGAGCATATTTTTAAGTAGAATAATATTTATGCATTGTGTATACGTTCATATTAATGGACATAATAAACAACACATCACACCAATCTTTAACTGTAAATACGGAAAGATAAAAATCATGGTCAGATGAAATTTGCTCCAGCTTAATACACATACATTAAACTTGTCATACTTGGCTTCCATCCTTCCATATAGGCAGATGCAGGTATAATATAAATAGCATTCCTGTCTTATTATCACTCTTGATTTTCTTGCTTAAACAAATCTCTCGACTTGATTTAAAGAGACAAGAAAAGCTTGCCCTTTCCAGGTGATTGGCAGTACTTTAAACAATCTTGCCTGTTTATCTCTTGTGTGCAAAGCAAGAACTTCAAGTATGACTAAAGCAAACCCTTCAATTCCCAGTAACTTGATATATCAGAAATGACAGATAGCAAAAAAATGAGAAACCATATCATGACCTGGGAACCAGAAGTGACAATTACAGACATAGCATATACAAAATTTATGATACTTGGTTGTAATTATAAGCTTACATTAATGTCCGCATGCTTACACATTCAACGCTTGATGTGCGAAAGTATGTGTGTGTAAAGTTTCTCGATACCCTTTAACCTTATCCTCTAGCTTCGCTAGGCTCCTATGTGACAGAATCAGGAATTGTGCTATACAGAAAGTTGACTTCAATTAGGTCTGTGAGATAGATGTTTTACTTACAATATATTGTGATAGTACTTCTGATTGAAAGTGATATATGAGAAAAGAATGTTGAAATTGATGTCTCCGTTAAAGTCAGGCTGTGAGCATGAACTGTAATTAAGACTAAGCTCTTGTTCCAAATATGGCACAGACTGAAATCCCTGTAAGCAGCAAGTTGTATTTAACACCTAGTTTTTGAGAATTTCTGGCATTTAAGATACAATGTGGCCTGGTTAAAATTTGTTAGAAATCTATAGTTCGCTGCCCCCGATTGAGAAGTCTTGTATAATGATGAATTATTTAATAACATAATTTGGATTATACACCATGCCAACCTATATAAATCTGTGAAAATGTCTTATATTTCTCATGTGTTAAGATTTCAAACTTCTCTCAATCGTCAGTCATGAAAATAACTTGGGTAGTAAAGAAGCCAAAAAAATAGCGAAGTTAGTTTCACAAGGACCTACACAGACACAACATGTACAATGATGTGTATCCCAAGAGTACTTTGCCCAGGGCTAGACCTTAACATTTGAGGCACTAGCCAGTCAAGCGTATAACTCTAAAAAGTTACAAGCCTGATATGTATTTTACAATCCTAACTTTGTTCTGGAAATCAAAATAAATCATTCTGGCCCATTCCTCCCAAAGACATCACATTTTTCTTGTTTTGGCCCCAAATGCCCATTTTTGCTCCTGTAAAATTGTAGGAATAAAAACCCAATTTTTAGCATCTGCCCCCCACCCCTGAAAGAATCCATTTTTAGGAACATCCCTTGAAAGAGCCCAATTTTTTAGCAAAAAGACCACCATTTTTGTGCATTCACCCTACCTTATTTGCACAGAATTCCCCCCCCAAGACCCCCATGTTGAAAGTTGTGGCCGGGCATGCCACTTTACGATTTGAGTATTAAATATGCCAATGCCATATCATTACCAATGATAACAAATTGAAATTACAAATACTATAAAGGTCAAAATGCCACACACCAATCGGGTTAGTAGGCCTACTTTTAGAACATTACAGACCCGACAACAAAAGTACACAACATTAATTGGCATGCAGGGTGTGTAAATGGGCTGTGATTATGCATTTGGTGGAGCAATTACACAAAATATTTGGTACACACACCAGTCGGGCTAGTACTTTAAAATAGTACATCTTCCTTCCAAAAAATTATTTTTGGCCCGAAAGACCCCTATGTTGAAAGTTGCGGGGCATGCCACTTTACCATTTAGGTATTAAGCCAATGCCATATCATTACCTTGATCACAAATTGAAAAATTGGAATAATATGTGGGTCAAAATGCCACACACCAATCGAGTTAGTACTTTTAGAATATTACATGCCCGAAAGTAAAAGTACACGATAATAATTGGCGTGCGGGTGTGTGTAAACGCTCTGTGATCATGAGTTTGATGGTGCAATTATGCAAAATATTTTGTGCATCTGATTTAGATTTGATGCAGTTTTTCAGTCATTTCAACAAATAGCTCTGGTATCAAAAGGTATGTCAACTAAAGAGAGTACCAGGCAGACAATGCTCATGGATATTTAATTGTAATATTGTGTAATGCATGTACAGACATAGATATTATACAATAAATACAAACCAAATGACCAGTTTGTTGAAATCAAAAACAAAGATTGCTCTTAACTTCCCAAGTACTGCATTTAGTTGTCATATATTACTTGACAATTGTAAATAACTGGAACATAAAAAGGGCAAGGTACACCAACTTGACGTGGGGAAACAAGTAAAATACATACAAGACGGTATGTGGGAAGGTGGGCAAAAACAGCAAATGTAGGCATAGAAATATAGGTAAAGTTTGATAGCCAAATATTACCCATTCCAAGGGCCACTGAAGTGTTGAACCTGTAAAAACAACGGGGATCAATGGAAATATAAAAGAGCACTAGAACAAGTGATGAAAATCTCTGAGTGCACATAAGCAGACATAATAAACCAAACAACCAATGCAGGTACAAAAACAGGCACAGTTCGATGGCCAAAAATTTCAAATTCCAGAGCGCATCAGAAAAACAGTATAAAAGTACACTGGAAGTGATGAAAAGCACTGCACATATATATGCAGACAACCGAAACCAAACGGACAAAAAAACAATCAACGTTTCAAGCAGATAAACTGTTCTTCTTCAGAGACAGACATCAAAAATAAAAAATCGAACAGCAAAAACTACATGCTGTAGTTTAAAAACAAAATCAAGTCAAAATCTGAAGGCAAGTTCAAATAGAACTTGGTAGCAAACAAGACAAACTCAGAGCGAAATGAGCTGTGCTCTGACTGCTCTAGATCTGCCATTGAACAGTACTGCTTTTAATTCATGTATGTAATCATACTTTATGACATCATTTAGCATGTTTATGTTCCAAGGTTTTCCTACTAGTCTACTGATCCCCTTAAAATTCCCTGTTCTGAAATGAACTGTTTACAAGTTTGCCATATAGTCAAGAGGGATACATGTATGAGGGGGTATCAAAAAGTTTTTGAAATCACCCAGCCAGAAGTGAATGAGCTATATCGATGAAAATTTGTCTGTGTAATCACTGGTCCTTATGTACATTATTGTCCAATGGTCTCATAAGTAAGTGCATAATATTTTCTTGATAAGACCAAGATCTTCACTTTCTTCACTGTGGCTGCATCATCTCCAAGTGATGGATGTCCACTTCTTGGCTCATCTGTGAGGGACATGTGGCCAGTTGGGAAATTACTTTTTCAAAAAGCAGCAATGCCATACGACGGGCAATCATCACCGTAGACAGCCTTCATTTCATCATAATTTTCTGGGCATTGTAGGCCTAACCCTTCAAATGCAGGAACTTAATCACACTGCATAGGCCTACCTCAAGTTTTTCCATATTGCAGGTTAAGTGCTTACCACCATCTAGCACCACCTGTAAAGAATGTAAACATACTTATGAGACCATTTTTGGACCATAATGTACATAAGGACCAGACAAAATTTCATCGATATAGCTCCTTCACTTCTGGGTGATTTCAAGAGCTTTTTGATACCCCTCGCATATGACCCATCAGTTAAGGTGAGCTTGATCAGTCCAGCTTTCCAGTTAGTGACCTCTGCTTGAGGTAATTGTATGTCAAAAGTTTGCAGTGGGTAACAGGTGTTGTACTGCAAGCATTTACGGCCGAGGTATGATTGAAGTCATTATTATTAACACCTTTTTTAAGCTAAAATGTTGATGAAAACTGATTGTAATTTGTATTGTTTTTATAAAAGGAGTCTGCTGTGTTGCCTAATGATTAACAATTTCCAATATCACCAATATCACCATAAGACTCATATTTGTGATGTTGATACTATTTAAAAATTAAAAAATTTAAAAAGTCACAGTTCGGTTTCAACCTTGATTTTGACCTTACATTCAAGTACAAAAGAAGATCTCCATTAATTAATTTATTCAAGTCAGTGGGTGTTTTCTTCAGGAAACTGAATTTTATTAGCAACTTGAATTCAATTTTAACATTTTGATGTCAAATGTGATTGTGACAAGTATTATCATAAATTAATTCAAGTCTGTGGCTGTTTACACTATCAGTACATTGAAGTTGTCTTCAGAAAAGTTAATTTTGTTAACAACTTGTTTATTCAGAGCTATACAGCAGACATGCATGAACAACATGAATTAATTGGACTTGTTGTTTAAATACTGGCCGACTAAAGTGAACCTTTGATAGCAACTTAAGATAGCAACTGTACCTGTTTATACATGTACTAGTCGTTATCGATTTATGTTGTGTTTGGAATAAAATTATATCCGAAGATTAGCATAAATTAATGCATGTGGTATAGTGTTTATACTTAATTCGATTCTGAATACTTAATAAAGAAAGTTAAATTCATTTGCTTGATGATAGCCGGAAGTGCAACGTTTATGGGTCACTAGATGAACACAAATTCAACAGCATGTTTGTTTACATTAGGCCCCATCATTTGAAAGTTGGTCTCAAAGCTCCTCAGATGTTCAAAATCTAAAGTGCAGGGGTGTTTTTGTTGGGGTTTTTTTGATAAATTTTTTAAATTTTCATTTTATGTTATGTATTTGATGATGTCGACTGCAAATCACAGCCACCTTTCATGTTTTCAATGGTGAAATGTAAAAAAAACAAAAACAGGAGCTTTGAGACAAACTTTTTAAGTTCATGGGGCCTTAAGTCATAATTCATGACAACTTATTCAAATTCACATCAAATTAATGATGACTCAAAATTATGATTGAAATTACAGCTTTTTGTATTATAATTACCACTGTACCTGTTCATATTTATGATACAAATTAAGTCGATATGACTGAGTAAAAACTTTTGCCAGTGGAAACAGGGTATTAGGAGCTATTACTATTAGGCTTATACACATGTCACTTGTATGGCCCACCCTATGACCCCCGGGAGTGGTGAGTCACTTTACATAGGTGCGTCGGATTTAACTATACCATGACCCACATGTGCGTCTAAACAATGACTGACATTTGCCGACAATGACTGAGCCCCTGGTCAAAATTCAGACGCATATGTTAAGGATTATGACTGTCCTCATGACGCAAATTTCACTCACCATTAGGTATTTTGACTGACACTGATGCGCCTAACCATTGACGCACCTAGGTAAAGTGACTGACACTGACGCACCCTCGGGTATGTTGTGACGCATATATTCAGTAAATGACCGTACTCTGCGCCACTAATTGGTTGGTAAATGACCCAACCATGACGCACATCCCCCGGGGGTCCTAGGGTGGGTCATACAAGTGACATGTGTATTATGCCTATAGCCCGGGCCTATAGTTTCTAAATCATCAAAGGCTGCAGTCCATCTTTAAAACAGTTTATGTCCACAACTTGTGTATTCTGTGCACCAACCAACAGGTAAATGGAGCCAACTGATAAATAATCTCCTATCAACTTGATCAACATGATTAGCAAGCCAAAATAATCATAGGTAACCTAGTAGGTTAAAAACCAAGTGTATGTAGAACCAACAAATATTGTCAACTTCAAAGTTTACATAGCTTAATAAAAATTCCTTTAAAAAAGGAATGGGGCGCCCAAATTATGTGAGCTTGGACGTGATATGGTGAATTCCATGGCATGGTGTTTAGATTTGGTCCCGGGATTTGGTATCATAATGATTTTTTCTAGGGAAGAGTAGAAGATGATCAAATGCAAGACAAATGTGTTTGATTGGGGAAGGTGTATCACAGGACCGTTTTGGATGAAATAAATTGAATTGGAATGAAGCTGTCGTGTCAATTTGCGATTATGTGGGGTGGGGGAGTT
The DNA here is from genome assembly GCF_039555335.1 of Amphiura filiformis. NCBI lineage: Eukaryota > Metazoa > Echinodermata > Ophiuroidea > Amphilepidida > Amphiuridae > Amphiura > Amphiura filiformis. The sequence goes on along the minus strand of NC_092632.1, from coordinate 45,396,769 downwards.
CAATTTTGGGGCATATTGTAGTGATGATATTGCTTTGGATATTGAATATTGTTGAATTTCGTTATGCAGGGGGGTAAATGATGGATAGTATAGAAGAGGATCTACCCCTATGTTGACCAAAAGAAAAGTTTTTATGAATGTATAACGTCTGTGATACATATACATCATAACGTCTGTGATACATATACATCATCTACTTGCTAATACACTGAAAATCTAATAGAGATGAAGGATAAAAGACAATTACAGAACATTCATTCTTCAAAAGTAGCTATATGGGTATACAATGTTTACAAGATAAGAACGTTAATGTTTTGTACATGAACGTAACATCTTTGATACATAGTTGTTAACACACTGAAAATCTGACTAGAGATTTACAATTTGATGATATCCAAAAGAATACTTACTAACTTAGCATTGAAGAATTAAAATAATTACAGAACTTTCATTTGTTAACATACACGTAGCAATGATTAACAATGTTGAAAATACAAACGTAACGTTTTGTTCATAAACATAACATCCTCGACACATCTAGGATCCGCATAATTTGTTGATTAATGTCATAAACAGTCACAAAAGATTTATGGTCTGATCATTTTATCATTTTAAGGGGGACCCGATATTGCATTTGGAAGAACCAGGCTTTTCAATTACTATCAAAACTGCTGGGTACCAAACTTTTGATACAGCTTGTATAGTAATTTGTTCTAATTTCCATGCAAAAGGAGCCAGTTGTTTCATCCTTAAAACAAATAGGCTACACCATAATTTCCAATTACCCCATGCAGATAGATAAGACCTTGGTAAGATAAGCGTGTTAATTGTTATGTCACTATCACTATCTTGATCTTGATAAGATGCCTGACTTTGAAACTTTGGGTACAAAAACTCATACTCTGCAAGTTAGGTCAAATTTTGCACTATGATTGTTTATTTGAGCTTATTGGACTATGCCATTCAGATTAGGCTATTGTAATCCAAAGTGTTGGTCACCGCCTATCGGGTTCTAAGAGGCGGTAAACTGGTTACAAAGGTCAAAGTGGTTACAAAGGTCAAAGGTCTCGATTTATTTGGTGTTTTTACAAATCCATTAATTTTGTCTTTTAAACAAAGAATATACGCACACCATTTTATCCTGTGCATAACAGAAAACAATAATAAAATAAAATCCAAGCATATTGTGGATTTATTTCTGAGCAAGGGCATAATTTTAGCAAAATAGCACAACAATTGCGGAGTAAATCTAGTAAGACTGAAATTAGAAGCTACTCACAAGTACATGCCAATATTGTGGGACGCCTCCGTAGAGGGCGCCCCAAAAAGGGAGAATAAGGGTGGGAATCAGTCATTTATCACAGTTTGAACACCATGGCCATATTCTTATATGGCTGAGTGAGAATACTGTGTGTGAATTGGAGAGAGATGGGCACATGGAGATGCATGCATTGAAAAGTTTGGCCAAGTGATTTACTTGTTATAATTTTTACCACAATTTGTCAGTTAAAATATTTTTGCCTTTTACTCGGCCAGATTTGATTCCAGGATTTGTGAAGTCTTTAGATTGATGGGTTAAATTTATCAATCATTGTATTGCTAAATTGTTGTCAGTATTGTCCATTTTGTTTATTCTCCTTTTTATATAATTGGCATCAAACTATCTTTTAATGAAGTCAAGAACAACTAGACTTTACTATTGCTCCAAAGGTCTACATTGAATTAGTATTGTGATGCTCATTTGAAATTATGCAAAGGAAAATGCAGCATTAAAAATTGTACAGAAGTTGATTTTGTTCGTCATCAGTGTCAATAAAGTGGTAGTATCAATGGTGGACAAGATCCCAGGTCAGTGTGTGCTGAAACCTAATGAGTGTGCTATCAATGTCTGATCTATACAACCAGGCTTAGCAGTTCCAAAGGTTGATTGATAACACTGATAGGTACATAACCTGAAAATATTGACATTTACTTCCACCTGATAAATGATATATTGAACCCATAAACTGGCAAATATTTATCAGGTACACGTTTACACAATAAAATGAAGAATGGAGATGCAGTTAGAAACTAGGCGATGGTAAACTAGCTTTTGTTCATATATAGTTTGGTTGGAAATGGTTTATTTTTTTATTTTTTCAAGATGAAAGAAGATGATACAAGAGGATGCAGCGATCACTTGATTGATGAGACTGATGTAGGGAATTATTCTGTGATTGGATCAGGGGCGTAGCCAGCTTTTTATTTTTATCATTTTGACCCACTATTATCAGTGTGATATATTCTTATAGCAAGTTTTATTAGGGAGACTACTACACATGTAAAGTCTTAGAGTTTCAAACAGTGAGCATGCATGTTGGGCCATGATTGGGGTAAATTTCTGTTGGAAAACAGGCTGTGCCTTCCCGATTTTCTCTTTCATTTTTTGTCAGAGGGGCACTTTTCTCTCATTTGTTGCCAAGGGGGGCACTGACATTTTGACCCGCTATTATCGTTTGTTAGAACGAATACATGTACACCATGATATGTTCCACCATTGAATACTGGTGTTCCAAATATGAATGGCAGTGTTCACAGTGGTGTTCCAAATATGAACAGCAGTTTTCAAGGTGGTGTTCTAGATTTGTTCCACTATAAAACACTGGATGTTCAAACCTAGAACACCACCTTTAACACTGTCATTCATATTTGGAACACCACCTTGAACACTGCTGTTCGTATTTGGAACACCAGTGTTCAATATTGGAACATATTCTGGTGTTCAAGAACTGTTACAAAAAAGGTACTACGAAATGTACTATGATGCGTGCGCACACTGCAGAGCAAAGAACAATGGAAATTGCCACAATTCGCGCGCATTCTGCCGGGCAATGACGTCATATGTCAAGTGGTCCAACCGTCTATAGCTTTGAAGAAATGTTAATAACCAAATCCCCCGCCCAATCCATGACCCATTAAGCAGTATCACGTCTGCTTTTGGGAAAGATTTTAGAATTTGAGATTGTCTTTCAAGTGCTTTTAGTCTACAAATATGGGTTAAATATCCAGTAATGTAGTCTATTGATCTAATTGTGTCATTGTGTGTTACCACAGATATTGGAACACATCTGTGGTGTGAACACTATTAGGCCTAAGGGCTGCTGTCCTGTAAATTTTGTTCCATATGGTAGCACATTCAAGCTGTCATAAAGGTTAATATTATGGTTAGTTTTTAGGGTTACACACATACATTTGAGCCTTCATAAAGGTTAGTAGGGTTTTAGTGTTAGGCTGGAGTCGGTACATATGCCTATATAAACAAAGTGACATCCTGGCTATCGCAGCTTTATGAAACTAGGGTAGTGTCACTATAATAGCTGTTGCTGTGGTATCTGTTGCATTTAACATGATTCGTATGAAAAACAGTCCAAAGATACTTGATAGTTTCTTAAAATAGACTAGAATAGTGAAAGTATTAAACCGGGAAAATTGTGAGAATGAATTGGGCATTTTTAAATCAACATGACAAGTTGGATATAATTAATAATAATAATATATTAGTTACATTATCTTACTATAATTAGCGAAATGTTGGGTGGAGTGTGTGTTCATCAAAAGAGTGTGCAAACGATGCAGTATCACATACTACGACAGGCATAATGTCAAAAATCTCTTCGGTTTCAAATTCTATTCAGAAACAAAAACACAGGATTATGTGAGTTGATCTGTAACTGGGACTTTGTTGTTAGGTTTGGCATATCAATGCATCTTATTTCAGTAGAAGTGGAAGGTAATTAAGGGATCTGGAATGAGCGTTTCGACCGTATTTTTGTGGGACATGAGAGCACATCAGACATATCGAATTGCATTCTGAATACGAAGAATGTCTTTCTGATATCAACTTATTCATTTTTGAAATTCACGATATAATACAAATTTTATGACAAATTATTAAAATGTGATATTTTTCACATTTTTGATATATAACAGTCCTCAGTAAATCTTATAAATCTAATGATATATTCTTAAAGTGTATGTAGCTGGGAGGAAAAGCCGACGATCAATTGAAAATTTTGACCTTTCATATTGAAGATTTTTCCCAAAAAGACCTCATAATTTTTGGTGTTTTGGGAAAAAAATCCATATCTTCAATACGAAAGGTCAAAATTTTTAATTGATCGTCGGCTTTTCATCCCACCTACATACACTTTCAAGTATAAATCATCAGATTTATAAAGTTTACTTCGAGTACTATTTACTATCAAAAATATCAATTTTTAATCATTTGCCATAAAATGTGTATTACATTGCGAATTTCAAAAAATCAAAATTATTTGATATCAGCAGGACATTCTTCGTATTCAGAATGCAATTCGAAATGTCTGATGTGCTCTTAATGTTCCACAATAAATACTGTCCAAACGTTCATACCCCATCCCGTAAGGATGCTGTCAATCATACTCATATTTGTCAATAAAGGCTGGATAAGACAAGTTATATGGAACCAATGTTGTAAGTGGTCAAGCGCCCCTCTTGCTCATGTCTTTCATCATAGGCCTACAACAGGTCTGAACTCAAATTGTGACACGGTCTGGTCCATGGGGGCCAAAGGAGGCATTTTTGAAAATTGAGTTACTGTAATAGGCTATCATTTACTGAAAACACCAAAGGGCTAGCATACTTGGTTCTAAAGTTAGGAAGTTTTTTGATATCTATATTCTTATGTATTTTATTGTTTTCTTAATCCATATTTTTACCTTTATCTCAGTTTCAAATTTGCCGCCTTTGGCTCCCATGGACCAGATCGTGTCACAATTTAAAACTTTGATGTTAGACTGGTCCATATTAATGTGACACTTTAAAAAAGACTTCAGATTTGCAAATCACCGTGATCATAATGCCATGGATGATGTTGCGGTCCAGTGTATCAGTGGCATTGCCAGTGGGGGTGCCACCTGAAATCATGTACATTATTTTCACCATCTCCTCTGCAATTCTGAAGTTCCTCTCTCCTCCTCTCCCCTCTGGCTTGTTAAATTTTTAAAATTTGCCAAATAAGAAGTGAGGTATATGAGGACACAGTGCATTTTGATGCTAATCTTTTATTTATACAAAAATGCTGTTGGTCTTCTTATTATATATTTTGTCATGGAAAACCTTTACTAGAATGCTTGAAATGGAAGTTTACAATTGTCCAAAAAAAGAAGTTTTGCATCTCTTGTGTAAATTGAGGTCAACTGAATTTTGAAGTAGTTTTGATCTGGTTGTAGTACTGAACAGGCTAGGCAGGTGTGCATAATGAGGAAAAGGTGTGCTTTGGTTTACAAAATGTAGGAGCTATTTTAATATTGGTTGAGATTTCAAGAAAGGTTGGCGGTTTGAATCTTTCATAACTATGGTGTTTTCTACCCATTACATGGAATCTATTACAGAAATAACTTGATTTCAAGTTAAGAAATCCATATTTTAATGACAAGCCTTAGTTACAGTTTTTGTAAGACTTCTATTTCAGGAGAGCAGAAGCTGCATTGCCATTGTGGATGGAACATGTATAACAGCTTGAAACCCTAACATCCCATGCCTATTGTGGCGATGGGAGAAAGAAGGAAGAAAGAAAGAAAGATGTTTAGCTGATTGTATCCTGTGTCATCCAAATATGATTATTATCAACAAAATCATATCTATCTAGTATAATCTGAGACAGAAATAAAGAAACTAGTTCACATGTGATGTCTACTAAGGGGATGATTAGCAATTACAAGGTAGCTGGGGACAGTAAAATTTCCAAATGGCATGACAAAATTGCTCCTCCAGCCTCCCGGGTCCAGCCTACCAGCCTACCCTCCCCCTCTTGGCCTTCCAAAATATCTTTGCCCTCCCCCTGCACATGCCAAATGTTGGGGTTTACAATTTCCAAACCATAAAGGCCCTTTAATGCAGTGATCACAGCAAAAGTGTCATAAAAAAATAAAATTGTGTATTAATTCCTTTGAAACTAACACCCAACCCTGCTTTTTGCTATCGGACCCACCCTTCCTGCTTTTGACTTGCCAAATGGCATAGCAAGCAGGAAATTGTTTGCATTGACTTAAATTGTTAAAAAGTGGGTGAAAAGAATAAAAAAAAGGCTTATTTTTTCAAAAGGTGTGTGTGTGTACATCACTGTCCCCAGGATTGACACCATTGCCATGCCTATTATGACCCCAAACCAGAATGTAAAAATGGAATGGGGCCTTTTAGTGAGTTGAACATATTCAAGGTTTTGATACTTTGTCTTGCAGAATGCACAGAATAAGTCGTAAATATGATAATGGTATATATAAACATTTGTTTGCACAAATGTTTGCACCAAGGGCCCCTTCGTCCTTTTTTTTCTGGCAAAATTTGAAAATAAAGTTTTGCGAACCATGTTAACAAGGTCATATATTCACCTTTTACGAAGCAAAATTTATGTACTTGGTTGGTGGTGGATTTATTAGTTGATTGCATCATAATATTAGTAGCAGGTCATTAAATGTAGACTTGGTATTTATCTATACAACCAAAGTATTTGACACAAAGGAAAAGTTTAATCCAGACATCTGCACTGTTAACAACAGATTTGGTATCTGATTTGGTTTTGAATTATATCAACAACTTAGTTAGAATTTAAAGAGATTTGCAAAATGACTATTTTGTTACCTAATCTGACATAGTCTGTCCCTGGAATCTGTCTATTGTGACAAATTATCATTATGTAGATGTTAGTAAAGATACCATGGCAAAAAACAACACAGACAACAACCATGACAACACAAGAAGTACATTCACTGAAATGTTCTGACTAAAAAGTTTGCAGCAGGGTTATACTAGAATTATGAGATTGTATATTTACAAAATCTGTTATGCAGTGTGGTATTTACTCTTGAGGATAGCACCAAGATATTTAATTATTTTGGTATTTCTAAAACTTTATTACTTCTTCATCAGCTTTGATCAAGTTAATGATTCCTCACACATACACTTCTAGTGCCCGTTTCTATTCATCGTTATGTATTCTTCTCCCGTGCATTATTTTCGCGATCTACCCTTCATAGCCCAAATTATATAAACCTGCACGCTAAACAATGCATTATCTAAAACCCGCACGCTAAACAATAGATTCTTGATAATACGTGCACGCTCAAATACTAGAAATACTACTTTCACATAACTATATAGTAGAGTTAGGTGGCGCTTTCGACACAGAGGTCACATAACTATATAATTGTCTGTTCGATATATATACCATCAAAAAAGTACGAATATACATTCTGTGGTGTTAAAATGGTATAGTTACAAACGGTGTTCTATTTTGCAAATATCATTGTCATAAATTATGATTAATGACCTCAAATAAATCAAATATCAAATGAGAATAATCGAGCTTCTATTAATTAAAAAGGGCCAAAAACAGGTGGATCATAATTATACAAGATGACACCATTGCAAAATATTCAGCATTTAAAAATGAAATACATGTAGGCCTATATTTAAAATAACATGGCCGGGCCCGGGAAACACACACTAGCGCATAATATCATGATCATGCTTTATAATACTGAACAAATTGTAAAATCCCAATGTCGTGTGTTTTAATATAAGTAGATTTTAAAGTTCAAATTATAGAACTATAAAGTCCAGTTGATATTGATATGTTTTTTTTCTCTCATCTCAATTCACCGTAGTACTAGTCGGACATCTAAATCGATCGTTTCCAGGTGAACTGGTTCAGTGCTCTTTGTGTTCGAAACCACGATATTAAATGATCACAACATAAAGTCAATTGGTTACAAACCATGTGTGAATAAGTTACTAAAGTATGACGTATGGCGCAATCGATACCATTGATAGCTAACTTATACAGGGATTGATTTTCTTTACCAGTTAAATGATACCTAGCTGGTCAATGGCCTTACGGTGTTTTTAAAATGCAAGATATTTTCCCTAATATTAAAACTAATATAATGAATGCAGCAATTAATATTGCCTATTGTTTTAATACACTCAAAGTGTATGACGGATAATGTACTCGTGCAAATGCATTCGTCAAGATAATCGCACTTGCCATGGTGTTATTGCATTTAGCTCTCGAGCCTATCGGCTCTCGAGCTAAATGCAAGAACTCCACGGCGCAAGGCGATTATCTTGACGTAATGCATTGCACTCAGTTCATTATCCTTATCATAGCTATCTCAGGATTTTGGTTAATATAAGTCCATATTTTTACAGATTTTACTGAATTTTGTGTGTTACATGTGAAAAAAAAACCCAGGATTTTAGGCTAAAATTAGTTATAGCTAGCTGTGTTTTTTCCATGAAAGGCATTTCTCAAAAAAAAAAAAAAAACATTTTGAGTGACACTTTCCCTGTATGCCTCATACCATGGAAGTAAGAGACATACAGTGTTCTGCATAACCATGGCATAACGCATAAAAAGAGTTTGTTATTGACTATCTACATGTAGTTAAATTGCCATGTATGTGCCCCCTTGATGATGGTCAGTGCCAGAAGCGCCCTCCAAGGCAATAATTGACCTACTGATAATCAGTAACGATTACTTTGACAGCTTGCACATAATCTGTTTAAATGATTTTATACCTTGCCCAGTAGTAACCTATTAAAATTGAGAGCACATTTTATGACCAAAGTCAGCTCATAATCAGAGCCCCCATGAGATGATAATGGCGTAACTCTAGTGACTACTAGGGGATGACTATAATGACTAGGGGACCAACTAAGGCACCAACCCTCTGATCAATGAAGGCTTGTGACAGTCCTTCCCTATGCTTATTGCTGGTCAAGTCTAGTGACTAGGGGATGACTATAATAGTGACTAGGGGATGACTATAGCCACTTGAACCCTCTGATCAAATGAAGGCATGTGACTGTCTTTCCCTATGGCTGTTGCTGCGCAAGTCTAGTGACTAGGGGATTACTATAGTGACTAGGGGATGACTATAGTGATTAGGGGATGACTATAGTGACTAGGGGATGACTATAGTGACTAGGGGATGACTATAGGGCACCAACCCTCTGATCAATGAAGGCCTGTGACAGTCCTTCCCTATGCCTGTTACTGTGCAAGTCATGTGGTGGTAAAGTTCTTCCACTGCCCTGCTTTTCTTTGTATACCTCCCGGGTAAATCTCAGAGAGGGTAGGTCTTTTTTTGTTGTACGGAGTTTTAAGATTTCAGTTGAATTGAAGACTCATTTGGGACTCAGAAGCTAGCTAATTAGGCCTATGACTTGAAATAAGTTTCAAAACCACTAAAGACTTTTCTGTGGTATGGATGTTATCAAAGGGACTTCAGGACTTCATCTCAGAAGTGGGAACTGATTGCAAAAAAATCCTTTTGTGTGAATTTCAATGGTAGTTTCAAACTTTATTAGAAAACAATTAACAAAACAACGAGGAAACAAATCTCGAATTAGCAGAATAAGATACTATGCTTTCTATGGGGAATTAGTAATTTATATAGCAGTTCAATTAAAAACATTCAAGCCATCAACAAATCACAATTCACACAAATGTTGGTATAAAACTTGTTTCTTTCACAGCTAGGTGCATTGCAGCAAAAAGTCCTGCAGCACTCATCATTTAGTTGTTACAGCTCTCTGCTGCTAGTCATGTTAGTCTATTTAAATGATATTATTAAACTCAAGTAGCCTAATTTTGAGGTGATAGTGATTTGGATCATCATCTTCATGGAGCCAGCCGGGGACATAGGTAGGTATAAAGCTATTTACTAGAGCTTATAGTTTGTAGATAGATGTACCCACAGTCTTTTAGTGTGATAATTTAGAACCTTGGTGTTGCAAGAATAGCTGTAGTTAGTCACTTGTGCAGTTTTGGAAATTCTGAAATCTTAGATGAATCTGCTATATAAATATATTTAGTAAATACTAATCTTTGTTATCTTTAGTAGTTGAATATAAAATTTATGCTATCTTCAGTAGATAAACTTATGCTATCTTCAGTAGATGAATTTATGCTATCTTCAGTAGATGAATTTATGCTATCTTCAGTAGATGAATTTATGTTATCTTCAGCAGATGAATTTATGCTATCTTCATTAGATGAATTTATTCTGTCTTCAGTAGATGAATTTATGCTATCTTCAGTAGATGAATTTATGCTATCTTCTGTAGATGAATTTATGCGATCTTCAGCCTGAATTTGCCATATTCAGTAGACGAATCTGATCTTAGATGAATCTATATGCTACATATCTTTAGATACTCTGCTATATGCAGTAGATTAATATATGCTATCTTCAGTAGATGAATTTATACCATCTTGAGTAGATAAGTTTATGCAATATTCGATAGATGAATGTGCTATCTTCAGATGCATTTGCGCTATCTTCAGTAGATGAATTTGTGCTCTCTTCAGTAAGTGAATTTGTGCTATCTTCAGTAGATGAATGTGTGTTATCTTCAGTAGATGAATTTATGCTATCTTTAGTAGATGAATTTATGATATCTTCATTAGATGAATTTATGCTATCTTCAGCAGATGAATTTATGCTATCTTCAGTATATAAATTTATGCTATCTTCAGTAGATGAATTTATGCTATCTTCAGTAGATGAATTTATGCTATCTTCAGTAGATGAATTTGTTGTATTCAATAGATAAATGTGTGCCATCAGTGGATTTGCTATATTCAGTAGATGAATTTGTGATTTTCGATGAATCTGCTACATATCTTTAGATAATCTGCTATCTGCAGTAAATGAATATATGCTATCTTCAGTAGATGAATTTATACTATCTTCAGTTGATGAGTTTATGCAATATTCAATAGGTGAATGTGTTAGTTAGTTCAGTAGATGAATTTGTGCTATCTTCAGAAGATGAATTTTGCTCTCTTCAGTAAATGAATCTGTGCTCTCTTCAGAAGATGAATTTGTGCTATCATCAGTAGATGAAATTTTGCTCTCTTCAGTAGATGAATTTGTGCTCTCTTCAGCAGATGAATTTATGCTATCTTCAGTAGATGAATTTATGCTATCTTCAGTAGATGAATTTGTTATATTCAATAGATGAATATGTGCCATCTTAAGTGGATTTGCTATATTCAGTAGGTGAATCTGTGATGAATCTGCTACATATCTTTAGATAATCTGCTATCTGCAGTAAATGAATATATGCTATCTTCAGTAGATGAATTTATACTATTTTCAGTTGATGAGTTTATGCAATATTCAATAGATGAATGTGTTTAGGCTATCTTCAGTAGATGAATTTGTGCTATCTTCAGAAGATGAATTTTGCTATCTTCAGAAGATGAATTTGTGCTATCTTCAGAAGATGAATTTGTGCTCTCTTCAGTAAATGAATTTGTGCTATCTTCAGTAGATGAATTTGTGCTATCTTCAGTAGATGAAGTTTTGCTCTCTTCATTAGATGAATTTGTGCTCTCTTCAGTAAATGAATTTGTGCTCTCTTCAGTAGATAATTTTTTGCTATCTTCAGTAGATAAATTTATACCATCTTCAATAGATTAGTTAATGCAATATTCAATAGATGAATGTGCTATATTCAGATGCATTTGCGCTATCTTCGTTAGATGAATTTGTGCTATCTATGGTAGATGAATGTTTGTTATCTTCAGATGTATTTTTGCTTTCTTCAGATGCATTTGTGCTTTCTTCCATATATGAATTTGTGTTATCTTCAGTAAATGAATTTGTGCTATCTTCAGTAGATGAATGTGTGTTATCTTCAGTAGATGAATTTTGAAAAGCAATGGTTATGTAAAAAAGAGATCCTTTCAAACAGTGTTAAAAGTTGCATCTGAGTCCATAGGAGTCATTTCTCAAACAATACAGTAGGCCATGCCTATTCATGTGTGTTTGTTAAAGAAAACCTCAAATGCTTATGGACTCGGGTTCGAAACGGCCTCTCTTCTTACAAAATTAAACACTGTGACTAAACGCATGTTGTGTGACACTACACATTGGTCCTCATGTGTAAAACAAATAGGGCTATACATACCTTAATACATTTTTTAATTTTGTAAAAAAAAATTGATGTATTTTTAAAAGTATTAGGATGAACTTATAAGTTGTGGACCCTATATATGTGTGGATTCTTCACTCTACATTAATGCGGCAGCTATTTCTTTGTCAGCCTTTTCACTCAAATACACTTCATTGTGAGCCTATAAGAAACTCGTCAGACTAACAGATATACCATTGACCCTATAGGTAGTATGTATTTTCTTCTATATAGATATATCTGTCTGGAGATAAAAAGCTGTAGGGTTCAACACCAACCCAACATTGATTTAGTTAGCTATTATGGTGCTGTGTAGCATGAGAGAATTATCTGGGATGGGGGATATTGATGCATATGAAGTGTTTGGGGATCTTAAATGGAATTGGTTCTGCTTCTAGACAAAGAAACAATATCAAGAACTATTGAAATATGCTCCAAGAAGTGAAAACTGGTGATATGTTTTTATTCAAAATTTGATTAAAATTGTTTCAGTAATTTCATAGCAATATTGTATTTCTGTTACACCATCTACCAAGTCCTCTGGGTATTTTATCACCCAGAATTGAGTGAGAATTAATATTTGATTTGTAAGGTCGATTTGTTTTAAATTTAGGTATTTCAAATTGTTTGTGCAAGCAAAAATCTTGATATAAAGTGTGGGAAAAAATTACACAAATTATGGATTATGATCACATTAGTACTCTCTAAATGTGAAAGAGTGAAAAACAGCTCAAAAAGAGTGGTTTTTCCACTCCTCCTTGGAGCCGTATGAGTGACCACTCCTTTTAGAGTGAAATTCACTCTCCAAAAAGAGTGAGAATATTCACTCGAAAAAAAAGAGTGAATGAAATCACTCTTTAGGGAGGGTGAATTTCACTCCAAAAGGAGTGGTCACTCATACAGCTCCAAAGAGGAGTGGAAAAACCACTCTTTTTGAGTTAATAGCTCTGAAATAAAGTAGTGAATGAGACTGACAAAAAATAATCACAGAAATAGGCACAAAATGTTCATTCATTCATGTATTTTTGTGAGCAAAGGAATTACAACACAATAAGTGTTATTACATGTTAATTAAGATTAAAATGGTAATTTTGTCATGATTAAAAGCTTAGTGACGGAGGACCATAGGCCTAGTATCACACATGCAGATAGACGTGCTGTAATAGTACAGCCTTTTGGAGACTGGTCAGACATAGAGGCCTATAATAGTCCTCTGTGACTTTTGGCATCACACATGCAGATCTAACGTGCTGCAGTATATAAACATGATAAATTAGAGACTGGTCAGAGATAACAGGCCTATGCTTTGGCCTGATCCTATGGCCTAAGCCTAGCTAGGTATGGCCTTGCTGCATGTGATCCTGTGGCTACTAGCTACTGGTATGTATAGCATGACTAGCGCGTCGGACTCGGAGATGTGATCCGGTACATACTAACAATAAAAAGGCTGACGCAGTATAACAAACATTACAATTATTACACAAGTACACTCAACCATTTACAGGTTTATGAAGTAATACACCAGGTATTCATAGCAGTGCATGAGTGTGCCACCGTAATGCTGGACCGACAATGTGAATCAATGTGTTCAACAAAATGAAGAAGCTTCATGGGTACAATTATCACTTTTGAGACAGTAACATCAGATTTTTAGTTTACAATCTGCAATGATTCAACATATAAATAAAATAGTTCAAAGTATACTTACCGGCGAAAATATTGGCTATTTCTTCCCAAACTGCTACTGACAACTCCACCGCCATTGCTGCAACGACTATTCGCGAATGAATAATCAAAAAAATTTCGTGGCTCTCAGCATGAAAATCCGGCTTTCTGATTGGCTGTACGAACTGTGGATTCACTCCGCAAAGAGTGCTTCTGATTTCACTCTGAAATTGAGCGGTAATTTTGGGTCACTCTGTAAGGAGTGAATCTAGATTGACCGAGTAGAAGCTTTTTTTCACTCTAAAAGAACGACTAACCGCTCGAATAGAGTGAGAATGAAATCACTCCAAGTTCCGAGTGAAATTTTCACTCTTTTACATTTAGAGAGTATAGCCTATATCCAGTTTTCTTAAGGACAGAATAAGGGGAGACACATTCATCCACGCCCAAATTTGAGATTTCTTGATATTTATGAATACTAAGATGTATTCTTTCACTTGAAACTGATAAAATACAACTTGCTAATATTTACTCGTATTTTTGCTTGATTTATTTCACACTTTTCAACTCTAAAAAGTCACATGGCTCAAGACAGCTTAGTAAATTGGCGGGAAATAATGAATCAGAAATGCGCGAATGCGAAATATTGTGATTATGCGCACAATCTCTGCGCGTATGTATTGATATATACATTGTCAGGGGTTAAGACGCAAAAGCTTGTGGTATTTACCGAAAAGGTGAATTTACTGCTGTAAGTGTCTATGAGATATTAGTTTGGTTGCTATCTCAGCATCACGAAAGCATAGCTTTTAAAATTCTTACATTATTGGGGTTTTTGCTGGTTTTTTTAAAATCAATTAATCATTAATCATTTTGAAATTTTTGGTATGAATAAGTAGAGTGGCCCTGAAAATGGGTAAAAATGCAATTCAGGGCCGTCGCTAGAGGGGGGTATGGGGTTGTGACACCCCCCAATACACAATTTTGTCTGCAAAATTTGACTGCTGTCGGCAAAACCATGTGACTGTTGGCAAATGTAGTCAAAGGTATGTGTGATTGTCGACAAATTGTGAGAGTCATATAACAGATTAATGTGTTACGAAATTGTGTTGTTGTAACATAATAGACATACTGTGAATGGTATAGTAGTTACTAGTTAAAAAGAATTTTTGAAAACATTTTGACCCCCCCCACTTTTTAGATTTCTGAGCGCCGTACTGGCTAAAAAAAATTTTTTTTGATAGCGAGATGCATCATCAGGCTGACTTATCAGGCACTGAACCCCGGGACTGAACCTGTGACACAGTTGATGGTATGACGTCACAGGAGACGTTGAATCTTACATCTAGACTTATGTAATGTAACAAAAACAATAATGTGCAGCATAGGATTTGGGGCAAAAGCTGCTATAAACAAAAGTTGGGTTTGTTTTTGGCATTTGGTTTATTTACAATTTTTCATTTCTAACATCAAGAACAATATTTTTTCAAATCTATTGATTCATTCTTTTATTCTTTCTTTCACTGACTCATTCTCTTTCATTTTTATTATTTATTTATTTATGTTTTTTTTTTTTAACAGATTCAGTCTTGAATATCTTATGATATTCAGATTCGGTCATGAAAATTTTATGATATGAATCATTTCAAATATCAATTCACAGACAACTGTTATATTGATACAATCAAGCAATATATGGCATTCTGTTGTTAACATTGATTTTGAGATACGGACTGAAAGGTGTGTCAAATTCCTTCCCATTTTATTGTTTTCTGCAATATCAAATATTATCAAGTCAAATTTAAATGGAATTTTCAGCTATAATAGCCTGCAGCATTTAGCCTGATAAAGAATATTGAGAATGTTTTGTGTAATAGCTGCCAGGTGTCATATGTTTACAATGTAGAATGCAGAAAGTTGTAAAATGTCTAAAGGGCAGCTATTGCTGGTAGGGCCTCTTTTTATACATAATAAAAGAATGAGATGTTTTTACTCATATAATGACAATTCTCAGTATTCACAATATGATGTGCCACCAATGGTTGCTCTTGCCAGTCCAATTTTTGACCTCCAGGGTTGACATGGCCATTCTAGCCACCATTGGATTTTCACACAAGTTGATAACACTTATAAATGATTATAATTGTGAATTGCTGTTTTAGTGTGCATTCGTGTGTATCATCATTATATTGACACACAATGAGAGTGTTGTATTCATATTGTGCAGGCTTTGGATGTCGACTTTTTCCCCACGATGCACTGCCTATCTTGGATTGAAGAGAGCATAGATGTTATTGAAGATAGCACAGATTCATCTACTGAAGATAGCACAGATTCATCTACCAAAGATAGCACACATTCCATCTTTTGAAGATAGCACACATTCATCTACTGAAGATAGCATAAATTCATCTACTGAAGATAGCATATATTAATCTACTGAAGATAGCATAAATTCATATAATGAAAATAGCTAGCTTAGATTTGTCTATACTGAAGATAGCAGACTGATGACTGCATAAATTCATCTACTGAAGACAGCATAAATATGTTCCGGGTTTGATAGGGAAATGTCATAATTGCTTTAATACATAGAGTTACATACTAAGCTTACAGCATTTTACTGACATTGCAAAACTTGACTAGACAAGATTCTCTCTAATTTTAATTCAATGGAACAAAAACATGTTACAGTCAGACGGGCCTCATCGATCTGTGACCATATTCAATAGAACAATATTACGGTTTTATGTTGTGCATTGTTTGGTCATCATGCCCAGGCATAAAGGAATTTCTTATGTGACAGTTACATGGGGCACAGAAAAATAAATGATCAACACACACAAACGGGATAGCTTGTTTTTATAAACACTCAAACCAGGATATGCACTCTGAAGACATTTTTTTTTGCATGTTTTCAAAATTTGCTGACCATTTTAACCCTAATGCCCCAGGTGCTTTTTGATGAAGGGGAGGATGGAAGAAAAAGATAAAGAGAATTGTTGTTTTCCCTGGTCCGGTTTTGAGTCACAGACCCAGGATAGCATGCCACAAGGGATGTCGGTGCCCGACCACTGACTCCCTGCCTATGTGTCCGCAGATCATTGTGCAATTGGACCATATGGGATGCTTGGGTTGTCAGTTGCTTTGTACTTGGAGCTTTTTTGATGTTATGGTTAAACAAATGGCTGGTTTCCTACAAACACAATGAATTTGTACTCATTTCAATTGGCTGTAAGTTGAATCTTGTGTAAAGATTGAAAATATGCCAAAAAATCAGGTTTTGAAACAAAATTAACAACATTTATTTAAAAAGGTTGTACATTTTGGCTTTAATTAATAAGGAAAGGTAAATCCAATATTATCATTTGATTGAATTAAATGAGTTATAATGTAACAATTTCAAAAGAAATTTATTTGGTGTATGTAATGATCTTTTGTGGGAGCACGTGTGGCGAGTGGATAAGGTGCCCAACTCATAATCCATAGGTTGCGAGTTCGGGCAAAGTACACTAATCAATATGCCCTTGCACCCTAAACTAAATTTGCCCAAATCAATTTTAGGTCACTTTTGTTTAGCTGGGAACAAATGATGATCTTTTGTTTAGACATAAGATGTTTTGTTTCTGTATCTCACAGGGTTCCTTGATTATTTTAAAGAAGCGAAGGGTTAAAAGACTGGATTTTGGAAACAAAAATACATTTTTAATACTCTGGACATCTGTGCAGTGTTCATGATAAAGAATGACCTGTAATGAAAGTGGATAGTGAAACCCTACACTGCCTATCTCCCACTGTACCTCCTAAAATTGTGCATTTCATACAATTATGAATGACTGTGTAAGTATAATGGAAGTATTGAGTAAATGGAATGTGACAGGGCAAGAGATTGCATTGTCATACTCATAGTGTGAAGGGGAGAGGCAAGAGGGGTGAGGAAATGTGTGTGTAAATGTATCAAAAGTAGCTGAACCTATGCTATCTTCAGTAGATGACTATACTATATTCAGCAGATGAATTTATGCTGTCTCTAGTAGATGAATCTATACTAACTTCAGTAGATGAATCTATACTATCTTCCATAGATAAATTTATGCTATCTTCTGTAGATGAATTTATGCTATTTTCAGTAGATGGATTTTATGCTATCTTTAGTAGATGAATTTATGTTGTCTTGAGTAGATGAATCTTAGATGAATCTATACTATCTTCAGTAGATGAATCTATACTATATATCTTCCATAGATAAATTTATGCTATCTTCTTTAGATGAATTTATGCTATCTTCAGTGGATGAGTTTAATGCTATCTTCAGTAGATGAATCTATACTATCTTCCTTAGATGAATTTATGCTATCTTCAGTGGATGAATTTATGCTATCTTCAGTAGATGAATTTATGCTATCTTCTGCAGATGAATTTATGCTATCTTCAGTAGAAGAATTGATGCTATCTCCAGTAGATGAATTTATGCTATCTTTGGCAGATGAATCTATAGTAGGCTAGTCAAATTAAGAAAAATAAGGGGGGAACCCACCACTAATTGCAACAGAATCCATTTAATCACCATTTGCTTCAGAAAGGCATATTTAATAACACATCAAAAGTCCCCGAAAATCCAAGTATAGTGGAACAGTTATATTTTTCTCATTACCCCAGTAAAATTTAACACCTGAGTCTAAGATTTGTTTGGATGATGTGAACTAATGTGGTGAATTGTAGTAACCGGCCATAACCGGAAGGGTATATGTGACCAGGGCCGGATCCAGGAATTTTTGATAGAGAGGGCGCCTTTTGGTAGACGACGAAAAAATGGTGTTAAGGGGGTTACCCCCTCGAAAACTCATGCTGTTCATGGCCGAATTTGTTCATTTTTTTTTAATTTCTTTAATTTTTTGTATTTTAAGTTAGGCCGGCGCCCGTTGCTTGTCAAAAAATAGAGGGGGCGCACGCCGGCTGCGCCCCCCCTAAATCCGCCCCTGGTGACCATCCACCACAAAGTCAGCTCTAGACCATTTTCTGTTTATTGCAGATTTTGTAACAATGTACTTTCAGCTTTAGAATGACACCTCAACCAGCTTCATCTGACATCTGGAAGTGAAGTTATGGTTCATCAATGGTCAAATTTCTTATATATTTTACATAGAAATCCATATATTGTTTTTGATTGTATCTCAAAATGGTAAATGCCGACTTTACGACCAGTTTATGGTGGATGGGCACATATGTACTATTAAAAATTTGGAAACACATCATTTTAATGATATATAGGCCTCAATGTACGATAGAAAACAGAAAATTAAAAAGCGGACCACGCCCCTTTAAGTTGCAGTTAGTAGTATGGTTGATGTAGATTCACAAGTGTTGTTTGGATTCATCCAACACCATGACTACTTGAAAATGTATGTGACTTAACCATGTTAACTGTTATTACATAGCAATGTTCTAGACATAGAATCAGCAATTGGTATGTTTCTACTGATTTGTGTAATTCTTAAGAGATTTTGGATTGTTCATTTGAATATACAAGTTTGACATTTACACAAGTAATACTTGTGGAAGGAAGGAATACAATTCAGTGTGTCAGATTGAAGGAGTAACTTATAATATGCATTGTTACTGCCTGATGTTATTGCAAGGGAAAACATCAACAGCTTGTGTGGAATAATAACCTAATTTTCCCATCATTAGTCAGACAGACATCATAACACAACTTTGCATATTTGTGCATAATACATTGTACTAGTACCTGCAACTAAAATGCAACAGGATGCATGTTCATAATGCAGGCAGGGGGAGAGGTACATCCAGTGAAAAAAAAAAAAAAATTGGAGGCATGGGGGAGTGAGTTTCAGGGGGTGGGCAAAATCAACAATTTTATGTGAAATTGCCGCAAAAAGTTGAAATTTTCGTAATTTTAGGTTTTTAAGGCTAACAAGAAAACTATTTGCCTGACCCCTCCACCTGACTGCTAATTGAGGGTCAACATGGTCAAGTGATCTGCTCTTTGAGCTTCTTTGGAAATATGGTGGCAACAAGATTTGCCAAAAATATCTATTATATTACAATGGAAGACAAGATCTGAGATCAAAGTGATAAACCCTTTCTTTTCACATGTGGGGTGTTTCCAGGATGTTTGATGTATAGAAAGGTATAAAAACTCCAATTAGCTACAATATTCCCCATTCAGGCAAACAAATTAATTGTTTGGTTGTACTACAACTGGTCCAAAAAGGTAAGGTCGGTCGGATTTCTTTTTCTTTCTTTTTGTATGGGTAGGCCTAAAAAATTGGGTCGGTTGGTGGAGTACAACCAAACAGCTTTTTTTTGGGGGGGGGACCTTAATGTATTTAGGGACACTACTGCAAATAGTTTCAATATTTTCATATTTCAGCGATAAAATAGCACATTTTAATGAAGAAACTTGGTATTCTGAATTGAGAATTGCGATAACCCTCAAACATGTGTATTGTATTCAGTGGTTTGCTAAGGCTAAAGAAGGTTTGTATCAGAAGAAAATGTACAAACCTATGCAGTATGCGCTATTTTTTCTTACTTTTTATTGCAACTGTTTTTGGCTTTATTTTTTAATTTATTTATTACATTGGCAGAAAGCACAGGTAATACCCAATGCTCAAAGAGCACTAAATTAAAGGGAAGCCCTACAAACAAAGCAACCAAAAAATCTAAAAAAGCTGAATAAAGATGGCAAAAAACCCTCCAAAAAGGAACCGCACTGGCTTCTGAGACTAACCTGTTTTGGCCAAATCAGGGCTCAGCATTCTTTGAATAATGATAAAATGGCCCTTCAACCGTAATGGTGGGAGTTACATCGACTTGAAAAATTTAAAAGCCACTTCAAATTTGTAAGTGCAGCTTCTTATCTTAACCTGCATGGATCATGAAAGATCTTTGGGATTCCAAAATCACTTGCAACACAATATTCTTGTGCTTTTAAAAGTGCGTAGAGTGGAATTCATGGTACATCAGCATAAATGAATGTGACAAGATATGTCCTCTTATCTTATGGAATCGGGCTCCACAGTGTCTTAGGGTTGTACTTGACTGTAGCTGTAAGAAAGAGAGAAAAACACTGCAGTAGTTATGGCACTATATAGTTGGGTTTATTTACATGCTTTCTGATGGATCACAATATGATGTATGAATCATTCATGATACCTTTGTCAAAATACTACAGGTTGTGTTGTTGTTGCAATATTCAGAGTCCCAGAGCAGGATTGAGTTTAATAAGACATCCATAAGACAAAAAGCCCGATCGGAATTAAATAAATAACATGGAAATGGAAAATCACAAGCTAAGAAGCAAATATTAAATAATAGGAACAAAAATAGGCCCTCCACAAAAAGTACAAATAGATAGAGTGATAATAATAAGTGATGATGCTCTGATAATAGATAGTGATGTTTATGCTTTCATCATTTCCCACAGAACTCGTTTGAAATAGCATGCACATATTTTGGGGTGCCAGCCCCGAGGTAAAAAGCAGGGGTGGCGAAAATGAAGGGGCGGAAGAAGAAGGCGGCAAAAAGAATTAGTAAAGAAAAAAGGGCCGAAAATTGTTGATAAGTATAACAAATTTTGAAAAAATTGTACTATACATCAAAATGTGTTGCTTTTAGGCGCTAGCGCTTATAATCCTTTTTTTTTTTTGGTGTTTTTTTTGTGTTTTTTTTTTTTGCTCTTCACTTTTTTAAAAAAAAAAAAAAAAAGTGGGTCAACCTTTTCGGGCTGTTGAGGAAGGGGCATAAAATGAATTTCCTTCAGCCCCCCTGGGGTAGGAGCGCCACGCACGCCACTGAATAGTAATTCTTAAATACTTTGTAAACATCTTTTTAATAGACAATCAGAAAACAAATTTGATAAAAAGAACCAAATAAAGTGAAAACCATTTTCTTCATAATCTATTTTATATAAAAGTACATAATATCATAACATGCAAATGATATTTTCACAATGCTGCTGTTAATATTTGATATGTCTGATGTGCTCTCACGTCCCACTAAAAATATGTGAAAACATCGCTATCCAAGCCCTTAAGAAACAATGTCTTTTCCTGCACCAAACATTGAGATTTGATTAAGAATTTCTTTTTACTTGAATTGAACCAAAAGCTGTATTAAGTATAAAATGGTTCACTTGATTTTGTGAGCCTTCTTTTTGTTGATCTTTATCTTATGTGATTCCCCCTTCTGGATTGTAAAATTGATATTGTTTATATGTTTGTTTAACTTGTCGACTAGAATTGAAGAAAAAGAGCAAGAAAATAAAGGTCAACTTGGCATTGCTAGCATTGTAATCCCTTTTTTAAACAAAATTAGTATTTTGTTTGACTACTGACATAAACAGGTTGTAAATACCATATATTATCCGGAATGACAAATATGGCTTTGACATGTTAAGAAGTGACCTTCAAGTTGAATGAAATCATCGTTAGTGCCAATAGATAGGAATAAATTCATTGATCAGAAACAAGTGTTTTGGACAAATATAACAGGTCAATTATATATGCGCACTTTGTCATTACATGTACTGCTTCACACAATTTTCTATAATTATACTATCTATCTTTTCTTTGCATCATGGAAGTAGGTGGCCTGACAGCAGATTTTTTTCATTCTTCAACTTTATAAGGGGCCGTTCACAAACACTTGTAAGGGGTGGCCTGATGCAAAAAAATTTCATCGCGAAAATTTTTCGGCCCCCCCCCCTTTACAGACCTCAAAAAATTCAGGGCCCCCCTTTTGACATGAAAATTATGGGTCAACCCCATAGAAAAGCATATAAACTTAATTTTTCCAAAAAAATTTGTGGTCATTTTTTTCAGGCCCCCCCCCCCTTAGGAGGGTCAAAAATTTTCAGGGCCCCCCTTTCTGCATCAGGCCCCCCTAACAAGTGTTTGTGAACGGTCCCTTATGTCCTTCCATCCAAGTCATCATCAACAGGAAAGACCCTACTACCCTACTACTGTACATGTACTATACTGTAATTATGTTAACCATGTGATAGAGACTAGCAATATTTAGTCCAGGCCTCGAATCTTATTTGTTTGGGGGCACCCATTTTCTTTCTGAAGAGCATCAAGTGATGAAGAATGCCTTGAAGTCTCTGGGCACCAAGGCCAAAACTGAAGAAGGGCAGGCAATGGCCTTGGTGGCCTCCCTGAAATTTGAGCCCTGATCTCGTCTTTTGCCATGTCAAAAACTTTTTGTCCCCCCCGTTTTTGGAAGGCCCCCCACCAAGGTATTTATGAACGTTCCCTAACATTCTACTCATAATTCAATGATTTCAAAAGGAAAATACAAAACATTATTCCACATAAATTTTTCTCTGTACCAAAAAAAAAGCTATAAATTTGCTATTCATTGTGTTTCTTTGTTCAGGCGGTTTTTTGTCTACTCATTTAGTAGGCACATTGGAGCCAAAATTGGTATAAATTTTCCATTCAATGGGCTATTCCATTTAAAATCCACACTACCCCTGTGGAAGATTTAGTTAAAGTCTTCCACAGAGGGAGTATGAGTTTTTATTAGAATAAACAAATTGGGTAACTTCCATTTGAAATACTCACTCCAGTTGTGGAAGATATAGGAAAAGCCATAATACAGAGGGAGTATGGGTTTCAAAATGATTAACCCTGACCAATTACATTTGAAAACATACTCCCCTGTGGAAGATATTTCCCAAATCTTCCACACAAAATCCACAGGGGTAGTGTAAATTTCAACTGGAATAGCCCAATGTGCTTATTTGTTCATGAAGCTGTATTGTTGAATTTTAAAGATCATTTAGTAGGCATTGATACTAAAATGGCGATGAATGACTCTTTTAGTGCTATTTAGCCAGTGTTTAGCAAGTCATAAAAGCGTAACTTAATACTAATCAGCAAGTAATCAAATTGCAGAATTCAAAGATTCAAATGCCTTTCAAAATTAATTGAATTTGGGATTAAATTTAGTTTTGCATAATAGCTTTTGATTTTTACAGCTCAGAAAACCTGAATTTGACCTAACAAGAAGGCACAGGTCATGGAATTGGATTGATGGCGGTGATAAAAGATGCTGATTAATTACACTTCTATGATTACACATAAAGTTTCTGGGAAATACAAGTGAATAAATATTTAACACGACCTTTGAAGTTATGCACAAAAATTTAAGATTATTTGCTGTTTAATATTTATTAAATAAGTGAAGAATTTCTGCCAGAAAGCATATAGCCTAAAAAGTAAAATTTGAAAAGTAGGATTTGAATGTACCTCCTAGCTCCTTCAAACTCACTTCATAATCATATCTATACCTGGACACAGGCTCGTCAGAACCGCAGTGGCAGGTGTGGCCACTCTTCAGTCTTCAGCCTTAAAAAATCATTTTAAAAAAAAGATTTTTTTTTATTAACCTACCGTGAAAATTGTATCTTCATTTTCAAAAGTGCTCAGGCTTTATACCCCACATCACTTTCAAATTCATTCCTTCAATCCTGCATGGACATAATTAAAGCCATATTATAACATTTCTGTAAAAATAGATTAGTATTTATTTTTCATAAAATGTTAGCTTTTACTGTCAGATATTAATTTTGAGCCGAACAAGTGAGGTAAAGCATAGAAAATTGGAATTTACTACTAGCGCCCAGGCGGCGAGTGGCATGATAGAGCTGGCAACTTGTGAAACCGCCCGGCCGTATGGCATTTTCCATATACTCGGTTAGTTTTGTGGGGTTCATTATCAAACCCCAACGGTTTTAGCTTGTATTTATATTATTTATTAACATAGGCCTATTTGTTTGTGATATTTCAAGCGTTTTAAAATTTCAAAATAATCCCATTCAATTACACGGTTGACGATGAAAATTTAGTGAATGCACTGCGACCACCACCTGACTAGCGCCCATGCATGTTACTGCCGCGGTTGTAATACGGTACGATCCTCGGGGTGTGTGTGTATGTGTATCCCGCACGCCGTGTATACATGTTCGACTAATATTTCCATCGTAATAATAAAACGCTGGTTCCATCGTTTTATTCAAAATCTCGGATTTTGACAAAACTACAGCACCTAAAGTCTTGATTTTTGGTATCTTTATTGACTAAAGTACATTACAATCGTGTAAAAACCAGAATTTGAGGGCGTTATAATATGGCTTTAAGGTGTTTTTCCTTCACTTGAAGTTTACAGGATGACTATAACTGGATAAGTATATGAAAGCTTACAAATTCATAGAGCAAAATGTATTCATTTGGGGAGAAGTACATAATTTTAATACACATTTTGTCACTTGGCTTCATATATTGACAGAAACGCTATGCATTATTCAATTCTGTCAGAGTAACAAGTCGCCCTTTATATTGAAATAATTAACATATACAACCTCTTGAGACACATGAAGCAGGAAATCAAAACAAAAGTGTTATAAATTCATTGAATTGTTAAATTTATATTACCAAATCTCAGTTGAGCCCAGTCTTATAGTTTTATGGTAAAACTGAATTTTAAAAATTCATTGCACCATCATCATGCACTGCCAGATAGCTGTATACTCTCTCTTCACACATTGTTTGAAAGGATGTTATGCAATTGGCCCTTTCGGTAAATATCCCATAAGCCTTTGCAAGTAGACCCAAGATGTCCTCATTTGACGTCACACCGATGCGCATCATTACTGCGCACTTCACTGCTTTGAAATGCGCAGTAGTGATGTTCACTAAACGATGTGCGCATCGGTGTGTCATGCAATCAGACAACATCTCAGGTCTACTTGCAAAGGCTTATGGGATTTAACGGAAAGGTTAATCCCAGCAGAACAATGCCATGATGTAAAGTATGACCTTTGACCTTGGTTCACATTAGAATGTAGTGATCTAGAAACTGTACACATCAAGAAATCACATTTCTATCAGAGAGGCAATGCTAAGATAATTTGGATCTACGTAAATGACTAGAGTTGGTTCTCCTCTTGGATTTGGATAAAGCTTTTAATAGAATTTTTACTGTATCCATTTTAAATTAACAAAAAGTTGCCTTCTGCAGTAAAGGATAGGGTGTGTGTACACATGTATAGACGTTGGTTGACCTTGTGTATTCCTGGTCTAGCCAAACTGACCATAAAGGGGGACAATGAGATTAGCTCACTGGCTTATAGGACAGTGTTATTACACACTATTCATGTTCCCTAGTTGGCAATTACCTGGATTGTTTATCTGCATCCACAAATATCAATATTTGTGTCATTTTGAAATAGACAATATGAAAACTATAATGATTTTGTCCTCTTTCATCTCTATAAAGATAACATTCATATTTTGATGACATCAATTCACCCCATGAATTCGATTAAAAGCTATCGAGCAAGGATGTCTAGTGGTGGCACCAGGGACACAGTGGCCGACTATATAAGAGGTAATTTTCTTGACTTGTTTCTTTTGAATTATTACATAAATGGATTTATTAAAACCTGACAGATGAACTATAGCTGGTTTGATACAAGATCAAAGTGAAACTTTCCTGTCAAAATTAGGCAAAAGAAAAGAAAGGAAAAGGTTTGTACAGGGGTGGAAGTCATGACTTATGCAAAGTAAAAAATGCTCATGCAAATTAGCATTCATAATTATTTTCACACTATATGCCACTAGCAATGCTGATTATGCTCTCAAATAGTCTTAATTTGTAGCATCTTTTGGATTGACAATCAACTTCTTTTGACTTAATAAACTCTGATAACACCCCAATATTCAACTGGAGCAAAAACACGCAATGGTGTTCTTCAGTAGATAGTTTAATTTTGCTATCATCAGTAGATAGCTTATTTATGCTATCATCAGTAGATAGCTTATATTTGCTGTAATCAGTAAACAACTTAATTTTGCTATCATTAGTAGATAGTTTAATTTTGCTATTATCAGTAGATAGCTTAAATTTGCTGTCATCAGCAAATAGCTTAAATTTGCTATCATCAGTAGATAGCCTAATTTTGCAATCATCAGTAGACAGTTTAATTTTGCTATTATCGGTAGATAGCTTAAATTTGCTATCATCAGTAGATAGCTTAAATTTGCTATCATCAGTAGATAGCTTAATTTGTGCTATCATCAGTAGATAGCTAAATATTTGCTATCATCAGTGGATCTTAATTTTTGCTATCATCAGTAGAAAACTTAATTTGTGCTATCATTGGTAGATAGCTTAATTTTTGCTATCATTGGTAGACAGCTTAATTTTGCTATCGTCAGTAGATAGTTTGAATTTGCTATCATCAGTAGATAGCTTAATTTGTGCTATCATTGGTAGACAGCTTAATTTTGCTATCATCAGTAGATAGCTTAATTTTTGCTATCATCAGTAGATAGCCTAATATTGCTATCATCAGTAGAGCTTAATATTGTTATCATCAGTAGATAGCTTAATTTGCTATCATCAGTAGATAGCTTCAGTTTGCTATCATCCGTTAGATAACTTAATTTTGCTATTATCAGTAGATAACTTAATTTTGCTATTATCGGTAGATAGTTCAACTTTGCTATTATCGGTAGATAGCTTAATTTGTGCTATCCTCAGTAGATAGCTTAATTTTGCTATCATCAGTAGATAGTTTAATTTTGACTGACAAAAGTGGGGAGCGGGCATGCCCCCCCCCCCCACCTTGTGCACACCTCTGGTTATGGCTCACCAAGTGTTTGAATCTAACCAAAAGATGATTTAGGAAGTTAAATTAAAAGCCATATTCCATGAGAGACATGATCCAACATCTTGTTCTATAAATCATCTCATCCCAAATCTCATAGGTAAAACATCCTCAGTCACTTAACTTGTAGCTGAGTGATACACATTGCAATCAATGTATTGAATTGACTTGATGTCAAAGAACCCAGTATAATTCATGTAGCATATATCACATGCGGCCTGCCTGGGTATAGCTCTTGATCCTCAAGGCAGAATATTACTGAGGAAGGGGAGCTATTTTCTACATCAAAATTATTGGAAAATTGTCCAATATGGGGAAATTGCATGCATATTGGATTGGATATGTGTATTGTGGCAAATTTGATGTTGAATTGGGAGCTTATTGAGGGTGTCCTAAAGATTTGAAGACTTTTCACATCGCACTGTAAAAGTGTAAATCCCTGTTTTTAGAGGGGGGTTCATGGTGCAATCTGCTTTTGATATGGGGTTTCTTCTCAGAAGTAGCTTTGCCCGCCGCAAATGCTAACTTTTTAAAATTTCCTTAACCGTAATTCAAATTTGAATGTAAATCCACCAGCTGTTAATTTTAGCTAATTATTGAAATGCACAAACAGGAAATAGAGTGGGTATGTGCTATGCATCATACCATTTCAGAACAAAAAATGCATTCTGTATGAAACTCTTAGCGAGTGAAGTGACAAGAGCATATTTTTGCTTCATTCCATTAATTTGTTTCTTTTACTTTGAGCTTGTTTATCGCATATTCATAAATGCAAAGAGCAAACCTAAGAAATGTGTGGATGTTATGTAATTCAAGTGTATTCCAAAATCCAATCGATATGAATAATATTTTTTATCTCTTTTTCATTAGCTATGCCAACCCAATTGGCTGTAGTTATATCCTCAATCACCAGTATGAATTGGTCCAGGTCATAAGAGATGCCACGCTAGTGCTAGGTTTCAGACTATAAATTAAAGATTTTGCAATTTCAGTAATAGCATGAAATTTAATCTCTATGTGACTGTAGACTCTTTTGTTGTATTTAATTATTTCTGGCTGGTGTACAGTACTAGTTGAATGAATGCATATTATTTAAAACTTTTTCAACCATAGTTGGTTCAATAAAAATAAATTAGAAATGTTGTTGGTCTGGGTTTTTGTGTGTGTGGGGGTGTGTGGGGGTGTGTGTGTTGAATTACCCTTTATTCTAAATGTATTTGAATCCAAATCCAACTGCAGCTACATTGACATGGTATTTAAAATTGAACAAAACTGGTTTCTTCTATGTACCTATTTGATGTTTTATTCAAGCCATGGTTGGGTAAATTAGCCATTTTAAGCTAATTCACTACATTATGAGCGCCATAATGTAAAATAATGAAAAGCACATTTTCTATCAAACAATTACTTTACACCATCTCCCGATACAACCCAATTAATATTTACCCCGTGCGGTTTATGTCGACCCCTTCCAGACCAGTCTTGGAATTTTGCAACAAAATATTCCATACTAAATGCCAAGTCTGTAATATTGCAGTTTACTTGTAAAATCACTGGATGGGTGCTTATATAGGGCATGGGCGGTTAATATGGTACAATTACTAAACATAAAGGTAAGCAGTATAAGAACCCTTCAGATATTAAACAACTATAACATTAGTTTACATTATACAACAAATCAAATCAGGCATGGTTTGAGCTTTATACAGCCATATAATGACCAAAATGTCTCAAATATCAGGTTTCAATTAATGTCATATTGTCATGTATCCTTTTGACACTATCTTGTAGAATAAAAAGGATAACACTATTAAAAAGAAGACACAATATTTATAGCATCCATTATCTTGTTGGAAGAGCTCAGGAGGTGGCATCTTCTAATTTATACCGAGTCGTAAATGACTATGACCTGATTACCTGTAAGCCTGTATATCTCAATGCTAGGAGGCTATTCATCACTGCGGACATTTATATATGTCAATCTGTTCCCAGAATCTGTTATAAAATTTTACAAAGACTTATACACACATAATGAAATTGTTTTACACTAAACATGCAGCAAGATTTTTAAGTCAGGTGGTTGAATGATATTTTGTATATGGGGCTAGTGGTATAGCTAAGAGGGAGGGGGCGGCTGCCCGCCCCTACGAAACATCTTCCTCCCCCCTGATTATGGCCATGTATTCCAGAGGGTGAATGGATTTCAACTGGAATAGCCCATTTTTACGACCAGAAAATGTAAATGGTACATGTTGCAGCACATAAATTACATAATGTCTTATTTTTAAGTATTTTGTTGTTGCCAATTGTGTATAAATTTCCTAAAAGTTAAGGGTAAGTCATTAAACTTGTCATCAGGCATCAGGTAAATTTAAAATGAAAAATATGCCAAAAAACATGGAAAACAGCAATATTGACAAAATTGAAGCCCCATTTAATACATGTGCTAAATTCTCTACTTTTGTAGAGAAATTACAGATTCATGTAAAATGGCTTATGTTGTCTTTACATGTAATACATGGCTAGCACATCTTTGACACTAAAAAATGGTGCCAAAATCTGAATTTTGATGTTTTTTAAGATCTGCCAGATATGCAAATTGCTGAATAGGTCTTTAATGGATCATTAGTAAAATGGTGCCCAAGTTTAAAATTTTGAGCTAGTGAGTCTCAAGATTAATTGTGATTGATGATGTGTATATATCGAAAATACAAACCCTGTCTGAACTTTAAAACACACAACATCCATGTGTATTCAACATTATATATCTCACTCTGTTTACACCTATATCTTGCACCGTCGATCGCAGACATGTTGGATTCTGGCAAAAAGCTGCAAAACAGCTTCTAGCTAAAGTGTCCAGTGTAAAAATACCCTACATAATTTACAATGATGTCAGAGGTATATTAAGCTGTTATTATATGGCTTTTATACAGGATCGACAACTGTAGCCAGTGTCTGCGTGCTATTTTTCTTATCAGCTTGCCGTACTTGAGGGAAAATGGCTGGAACAAGTAGGACATGTTGGCCACTTTAGGGCAAAATATGGGCTAAAAACAAATGGCTACTTGACTACATAATAAGCTAGTGTGTTTTTAAAGGAATATTTGTCTGTAGTGATATGGTAATTTGGATGCATTTTGTATCGTGTTTATAGGATAGAAAGGTTGGTTGATGAAGAACATCAATTGACGGAGTAAATTTTATTGATAACAAAGAAGACAATGATTTTGATTACTTTCACCTCACCATCAATGTGTACCAGATAAAACCGGATGATTATTTTCAACTCTCATCAAATTGAGCCCTCATCAATTACAATATGGTGATTGAACGCACAATGTAGTATAATTACTAAACGCTAATTAATGCTGACAAATGATAGCTCAACATGTCAAAAACATATTTTCCCCAGGACATACATAGACAGTATAAGTAGAACAGGTTGGTCTAATACAGCATGCCTTGGGACTGATCGATGGCCCAGATCTCATGGCCTGAGTGTGTCATGCTCAAGATATAATACCATATGTGGGTTATAAATAGTTCACTTGGACTGATTATCTAGAGACATCTTTCCTTGGATTCAGGTTGGTTGCATTTGCTGAGATTGGGTCCAGATAAAAAACACAGTTGCTGGGAGTTTCATGTGATAAATAATGTATATTTTGTATATGATATGTTGTATACGCATACACAGACAGATAATGGTGAGTGGTCAGGGATTCTATCTTGCAAGCCACAGTAGTCACATTCATACATAATTGGCCTATATTGGGGATTCTATTCTAGTAACAGCCATAAAATTCTGGATCTTCCCCAACACAATGCAAGTCAATCCAACTCCACTGCTCAGTGCCAGAAGTGGGTAAGTGCAATAGCTGCCATGTGTAGATGAGTACAATATACTGTGTGTAATTGCCAAATATTCACATGGCAGCTATTGCACTTACCCACTTCTGGCACTGAGCAGTTGTTACTGTTCATTGGTTTATCTCAAGTATGGTAGCGACATCAATGATTTTTTGCATTTGTACCGCATGCGTGCTGTCAAACCGCCCGTGAACGCTCTGCACAATTAACTTTATGTGTGCGATTCAATACTGTGACCAGCAAAATTCACAACTACATCTGACTGCCAAACGTGAGGCAAAACAAAGTATATAACATATCTGAACATTATGTGGCTGTGTGGCCATATGTGTGCGGTACAAACTGACATGGATCCGACTCAATCTGGATTCAGAGCATGTAGATTGCCATGCATTGCGAGTTGTCACATGCATTATGGATATCACAAATAGATCTGAATCAATCTGGATTTGGAGCATTGTGTGGCTGCTCCCAACAGTTCACAGATTTACGGTTTCTGATTTTTGATCAGCATTTCAAGTAAATGTGAGACTTTGCAAGAATTCTTCTTCTGTTTTTAATAAAGTTAAAAAGTAAGCCAAATTATGATGAAACATGTTTTATTCTATATAATGATTTCATTTGAGTGTATTGATGTAATTAATTGGCTTTGATTACATTGTTACTACAAACAATGTCTGTATCAATGCTAACTATATTCCTTGAGGTGTTAAATTAACTATGCCCTCATTTTTAATTGATTTAGAATAGCTTGCAGCCTTTGCAGGAGTTATATACTCAACAGAAAATAAATTAACCCACCTATCTACACTAGAATATTATCAATGTCACTGCATTTAGGGAGATCGAAACAATGACAAACAAGCTCAGTAATATCCCCACCTTATAACATGGAAAGCTATATCTGCTGCTGATAGCAAAAATTAAGCTATGTACTGATGCTAGCAAAATGAAGCTATCTACAGATGATAGCAAATTTAGCTATCTACTGATGATAGCAAAAATAAATTATCTACTGATGATAGCAAATTAAGCTATCTACTGATGATATCAAAATTAAGCTATCAACTGATGATAGCAAATTAAGCTATCTACTGATGATAGCAAATTTAGCTATCTACTGATGATAGCAAAATAATAGCTATCTACTGATGATAGCAAAATTAAGCTATCTACTGATGATAGCAAATTAAGCTATCTACTGATGATATCAAAATAAGCTATCTACTGATGATAGCAAATGTAGCTATCTACTGATGCTAGCAAATTAAGCTATCTACTGATGATAGCAAATTTTGCTATCTACTGATGATAGCAAATTTAGCTATTTACTGATGATAGGAAAATTAAGCTATCTTCTGATGATAGCAAATTTAGCTATCTACTGATGCTAGCAAATTAAGCTATCTACTGATGATAGCAAAATTGAGCTATCTACTGATGATAGCAAAATTAAGCTATCTACTGATGATAGCAAATTAAGCTATCTACTGATGATATCAAAATAAGCTATCTACTGATGATAGCAAATGTAGCTATCTACTGATGCTAGCAAATTAAGCTATCTACTGATGATAGCAAATTTTG
Organism: Amphiura filiformis; assembly: GCF_039555335.1. Lineage (NCBI taxonomy): Eukaryota > Metazoa > Echinodermata > Ophiuroidea > Amphilepidida > Amphiuridae > Amphiura > Amphiura filiformis. The sequence goes on along the minus strand of NC_092632.1, from coordinate 45,363,942 downwards.
CTATCTACTGATGATAGCAAATTTAGCTATTTACTGATGATAGGAAAATTAAGCTATCTTCTGATGATAGCAAATTTAGCTATCTACTGATGCTAGCAAATTAAGCTATCTACTGATGATAGCAAAATTGAGCTATCTACTGATGATAGCAAAATTAAGCTATCTACTGATGATAGCAAAATTAAGCTATCTACTGATGATAGCAAATTTAGCTATCTACCGATGATAACAAAATTAAGCTATCTACGGATGATAGCAAATTTAGCTATCTACCGATGATATCAAAATTAGCTATCTACTGATGATAGCAAATTTAGCTATCTACTGATGATAGCAAAATTAAGCTATCTACTGATGATATCAAATTTAGCTATCTACCGATGATATCAAATTTAGCTATCTACTGATGATAGCAAATTTAGCTATCTACTGATGCTAGCAAAATGAAGCTATGTACTGATGCTAGCAAATTAAGCTATCTACTGATGATATCAAATTTAGCTATCTACCGATGATATCAAATTTAGTGATATTGATATCTACTGATGATAGCAAAAATAAATTATCTACTGATGATAGCAAATTAAGCTATCTACTGATTATATCAAAATAAGCTATCTACTGATGCTAGCAAATTAAGCTATCTTCTGATGATAGCAAATTTAGCTATCTACTGATGATAGCAAATTAAGTTATCTACTGATGATAGCAAATTTTGCTATCTACTGATGATAGCAAATTTAGCTATTTACTGATGATAGGAAAATTAAGCTATCTTCTGATGATAGCAAATTTAGCTATCTACTGATGCTAGCAAATTAAGCTATCTACTGATGATAGCAAAATTGAGCTATCTACTGATGATAGCAAAATTAAGCTATCTACTGATGATAGCAAATTAAGCTATCTACTGATGATATCAAAATAAGCTATCTACTGATGATAGCAAATGTAGCTATCTACTGATGCTAGCAAATTAAGCTATCTACTGATGATAGCAAATTTTGCTATCTACTGATGATAGCAAATTTAGCTATTTACTGATGATAGGAAAATTAAGCTATCTTCTGATGATAGCAAATTTAGCTATCTACTGATGCTAGCAAATTAAGCTATCTACTGATGATAGCAAAATTGAGTTATCTACTGATGATAGCAAAATTAAGCTATCTACTGATGATAGCAAAATTAAGCTATCTACTGATGATAGCAAATTTAGCTATCTACCGATGATAACAAAATTAAGCTATCTACGGATGATAGCAAATTTAGCTATCTACCGATGATATCAAAATTAGCTATCTACTGATGATAGCAAATTTAGCTATCTACTGATGATAGCAAAATTAAGCTATCTACTGATGATATCAAATTTAGCTATCTACCGATGATATCAAATTTAGCTATCTACTGATGATAGCAAATTTAGCTATCTACTGATGCTAGCAAAATGAAGCTATGTACTGATGCTAGCAAATTAAGCTATCTACTGATGATATCAAATTTAGCTATCTACCGATGATATCAAATTTAGTGATATTGATATCTACTGATGATAGCAAAAATTAATTATCTACTGATGATAGCAAATTAAGCTATCTACTGATTATATCAAAATAAGCTATCTACTGATGCTAGCAAATTAAGCTATCTTCTGATGATAGCAAATTTAGCTATCTACTGATGCTAGCAAATTAAGTTATCTACTGATGATAGCAAATTTTGCTATCTACTGATGATAGCAAATTTAGCTATTTACTGATGATAGGAAAATTAAGCTATCTTCTGATGATAGCAAATTTAGCTATCTACTGATGCTAGCAAATTAAGCTATCTACTGATGATAGCAAAATTGAGCTATCTACTGATGATAGCAAAATTAAGCTATCTACTGATGATAGCAAATTAAGCTATCTACTGATGATATCAAAATAAGCTATCTACTGATGATAGCAAATGTAGCTATCTACTGATGCTAGCAAATTAAGCTATCTACTGATGATAGCAAATTTTGCTATCTACTGATGATAGCAAATTTAGCTATTTACTGATGATAGGAAAATTAAGCTATCTTCTGATGATAGCAAATTTAGCTATCTACTGATGCTAGCAAATTAAGCTATCTACTGATGATAGCAAAATTGAGCTATCTACTGATGATAGCAAAATTAAGCTATCTACTGATGATAGCAAATTTAAGCTATCTACTGATGATAGCAAATTTAGCTATCTACCGATGATAACAAAATTAAGCTATCTACGGATGATAGCAAATTTAGCTATCTACCGATGATATCAAAATTAGCTATCTACTGATGATAGCAAATTTAGCTATCTACTGATGATAGCAAAATTAAGCTATCTACTGATGATATCAAATTTAGCTATCTACCGATGATATCAAATTTAGCTATCTACTGATGATAGCAAATTTAGCTATCTACTGATGCTAGCAAAATGAAGCTATGTACTGATGCTAGCAAATTAAGCTATCTACTGATGATATCAAATTTAGCTATCTACCGATGATATCAAATTGAGTGATATTGATATCTACTGATGATAGCAAAAATAAATTATCTACTGATGATAGCAAATTAAGCTATCTACTGATGATAGCAAATTTTGCTATCTACTGATGATAGCAAATTTAGCTATTTACTGATGATAGGAAAATTAAGCTATCTTCTGATGATAGCAAATTTAGCTATCTACTGATGCTAGCAAATTAAGCTATCTACTGATGATAGCAAAATTGAGCTATCTACTGATGATAGCAAAATTAAGCTATCTACTGATGATAGCAAAATTAAGCTATCTACTGATGATAGCAAATTTAGCTATCTACCGATGATAACAAAATTAAGCTATCTACGGATGATAGCAAATTTAGCTATCTACCGATGATATCAAAATTAGCTATCTACTGATGATAGCAAATTTAGCTATCTACTGATGATAGCAAAATTAAGCTATCTACTGATGATATCAAATTTAGCTATCTACCGATGATATCAAATTTAGCTATCTACTGATGATAGCAAATTTAGCTATCTACTGATGCTAGCAAAATGAAGCTATGTACTGATGCTAGCAAATTAAGCTATCTACTGATGATATCAAATTTAGCTATCTACCGATGATATCAAATTGAGTGATATTGATATCTACTGATGATAGCAAAAATAAATTATCTACTGATGCTAGCAAATTAAGCTATCTACTGATGATATCAAATTTAGCTATCTACCGATGATATCAAAATTAGCTATCTACTGATGATAGCAAATTTAGCTATCTGCTGATGATAGCAAAATTAAGCTATGTACTGATACTAGCAAATTAAGTTATCTACTGATGATAGCGAATTTAGCTATCTACTGATGATATCAAAATTAAGCTATCTACTGATGATAGCAAATTTAGCTATCTACCGATGATAGCAAAATTAAGCTATCTACTGATGATAGCAAATTTAGCTATCTACTGATGATAGCAAAATTAAGCTATCTACTGATGATAGCAAAATTAAGCTATCTACTGATGATAGCAAATTTAGCTATCTACCAATGATAGCAAAATTAAGCTATATACTGATGATAGCAAATTTAGCTATCTACTGATGATAGCAAAATTAAGCTATCTACTGATGATAGCAAATTTAGCTATCTACCAATGATAGCAAAATTAAGCTATATACTGATGATAGCAAATTTAGCTATCTACTGATGATAGCAAAATTAAGCCATCTACTGATGATAGCAAAATTAAGCTATCTACTAATGATAGCAAATTTAGCTATCTACTGATGCTAGCAAATTAAGCTATCTACTGATGATATCAAATGTAGCTATCTTCCGATGATATCAAAATTAGCTATCTACTGATGATAGCAAATTTAGCTATCTACTAATGATAGCAAAATTAAGCTATGTACTGATGCCAGCAAATTAAGTTATCTACTGATGATAGCAAATTTAGCTATCTACCGATGATATCAAAATTAAGCTATCTACTGATGATAGCAAATTTAGCTATCTTCCAATGATATCAAAATTAGCTATCTACGGATGATAGCAAATTTAGCTATCTACTGATGATAGCAAAATTAAGCTATGTACTGATGCTAGCAAATTAAGCTATCTACTGATGATAGCAAATTTAGCTATCTACTGATGATATCAAAATTAAGCTATGTACTGATGCTAGCAAATTAAGCTATCTACTGATGATAGCAAAATTAAGCTATCTACTGATTATAGCAAATTAAGCTATCTACTGATGATAGCAAAATTGAGCTATCTACTGATGATAGCAAAATTAAGCTATCTATTGATGATAGCAAAATTAAGCTATCTACTGATGATAGCAAAATTAAGCTATCTACTGATGATAGCAAAATTAAGCTATTTACTGATGATAGCAAAATTAAGCCATCCACTGATAATAGCAAAATTAAGCTACCTACTGATGATAGAAAATTAAGTTATCTACTCTATAAATGATTGCTATTAGACCTGCAATTGCTGAATGGAATTTTGGAGCACTGACCACCAGTATTAACTAAAATTACCTTGTAAGAAAAACAATGAAGAAGGGTGAACCCCTGGCTATTTTCCAGAGAGTGGGATTTATAGACCACATGTTTAGCTTTCTGACACAACTAAACTTAAAGGAAGGTGACCTGATGTATTTAGAAAATCAAATTCGTTAAAACTTACGTATAACATAAAATGTCATCCCTTTTCAGCACTAATGCAAAAAGAACATGTAAATGTTTTTTGTAAATGTGACTAATTCCTAATGGAATTACCGACATTTATACAGCATGATATTAGTAGTCTACAGTGTTTTTATTAATGATAATCATCATGATCATGTAATATATTGATTTCAAGTGAAAGGCCCTATTTTTCTCATAAACATATTGAAATTAGAAGTTCCAACTCCGTGTATTTCCGAAGATATCATAAAAAAACTGCCTAATTAGTCTCAAATATGGTATACCATATTTGAGACTAATTAGACAGTTTTTTTATGATATCTTCGGAAATATACCGATATGGAACGCCAAATTTCAATATGTTTATGAGAAAAATATGAGCTTTCATCTGATACCAAAATCAGCATTTTGTTGAGGTAAAGTGGGGGGATGAGATTGTGAATCAGGTTACCCACCTTTAAGAACTTGTCCTGTGGTAAAGATGAGTTTGTCAAGTATGAGAACAAAATGTTCTTGGTACCTTCTCTATTGACAACTTCCCTAACATGTTGATATAGAGCCTAAGTGCAGGTGGAAAATCTCGAACAACAGAGTGCTAATGGAGCAAGATCCGACACAGATATCACCCATTCATTGACCTAACTGACATTTTACCTTGCAGATTAACAGTCCCCTAGGTTTGAATTGCGGGTTGACTAAACATGTTTATACTAGGTCATTTGTGGTGTCTATGGATGGTATTTAACATTTTGTCAATAATACCAATTACCCCAAGACAGAGAATTTCCAAACTTGGACTAAAATCTGCGATATTTGTCTGCCCTCAGAGAGGATCATTTATTCAATACACATATACCAATATTTCTACATAAATGCAATAGTTTGAAGTACTGATCATTTACATCACATAATTTGATAAACATCTGTAACATAATATAACATAGGCCTTTATGATAGAATCGAGTAATAATACCGTAGACATTACTTCCCGGTAACCTACCACTGAAAGCTAATTAACAATATATAATATAATATTAGGGCTTGAATAAATCGGAGAGCAAACATTATCCATAGCCACTACTTCCCGGTAAACGTACCACTGAAAGCTAATTAACAATATATAATAATATTAGGGCTTGAATAAATCGGAGAGCAAACATTATCCATAGCCACTACTTCCCGGTAAACATACCACTGAAAGCTAATGAACAGTATATAATATAATATTAGGGCTTGAATAAATCGGAGAGCAAACATTATCCATAGCCACTACTTCCCGGTAAACATACCACTGAAAGCTAATTAACTGTATATATTATGACCTGGTAAATCATACCGATAGCCACTACATTCCGGTAAAACTACCACTGAATGCTAATTTAACATAACATAATATTTATCAAGTTAACCTAATATTAATTATTAGGCCATATGATCAGAATTGGTATCATTAACATGATTAAGAAATAGTATAAAGATCAATAAACCGCCCTTAAAGAAGTACATTTTTCACATCAGGGCTGGGCGGGAGGGAAATTTCATCATGATCCACTCTGATCAATTGCAGACAAACAAGTGATTCAAATGAGCTCAGCCAACATCACAGTGCACAAACAAAGCAGAGAACTCCCATTAGATATAACAATACCATAACAAAGGGCTCAACCATTCTCTGCTGGGGTAAATTGGTTCTATTTAGACAAGCTAAATAAAACCTTATTACCCCAAGACAGAGAATTTCAAACTTGGACTAAAATCTGCGATATTTGTCTGCCCTCAGAGAGGATCATTTATTCAATACACATATACCAATATTTCTACATAAATGCAATAGTTTGAAGTACTGATCATTTACATCACATAATTTGATAAACATCTGTAACATAATATAACATAGGCCTTTATGATAGAATCGAGTAATAATACCCGTAGACATTACTTCCCGGTAACCTACCACTGAAAGCTAATTAACAATATATAATATAATATTAGGGCTTGAATAAATCGGAGAGCAAACATTATCCATAGCCACTACTTCCCGGTAAACGTACCACTGAAAGCTAATTAACAATATATAATAATATTAGGGCTTGAATAAATCGGAGAGCAAACATTATCCATAGCCACTACTTCCCGGTAAACATACCACTGAAAGCTAATGAACAGTATATAATATAATATTAGGGCTTGAATAAATCGGAGAGCAAACATTATCCATAGCCACTACTTCCCGGTAAACATACCACTGAAAGCTAATTAACTGTATATATTATGACCTGGTAAATCATACCGATAGCCACTACATTCCGGTAAAACTACCACTGAATGCTAATTTAACATAACATAATATTTATCAAGTTAACCTAATATTAATTATTAGGCCATATGATCAGAATTGGTATCATTAACATGATTAAGAAATAGTATAAAGATCAATAAACCGCCAAACAAGTTTCTTTGCAAAAGAAACTTGCTATCCCCCCCATTTTTTGAGAGGGGAGGTATAAAGCATGTTAATTTTGCCAGTTTCTGGTTTTAGTTTAAAACATGTACCAGTGATTTTTGGTGGTAACAAGCACTAGTAGTACATATTCCAACCCAATTGGGCCAATGATCAGCCTATTGATTTCTCATAAATTTATTCATGTACCATTTAACTTCTGTAGATAGCAAAGTTACCTAACTTCTATAACATTGAAACATACTGTGGTTTTGAGTTTATTCAGCACGATCAGATAGTTAATATCCCTGTAAATGCCAAGCTGTCCTACACGTACATCTACTTGTTACTAAAATTAGACGAAGTACAATAATATGTATAAACCTTGGATTAACAACACTTAACTCGTGCAGTACATTTTGGTATCATTACTTAAAAGACAATAATTATTTAAAAGACAATCATAGCATATTATGTCGGTATTTAGAAACTAAAGAGTGTTAACAATAAAACTAGACCACATTAATTTCAATACGCTTGTTGAAATATTCATTACATCTTCACAAATTTTAAGAAACACGTTTTTGCATCTAATAAATCACCATGTACATTTAAGGTAAGCCATTCAGAATTAAAATCTTAACCAGACAATATCACAAATTTGGTATGCTTCATGAATAAAGCATACTGCAAATTATTTTAAAGACTAACAAAGCATAATAATATTTAATGCTGACCCAATGTTAACAATGAAGTGAATGGCCCATGATTTTTGATATGGTTGTTGAAATATTCATAATAATATATCTTCACAGAATTCTTGAAACATTTTGTTGCATCTAAGAAATAGCCATAACATAAAATATGCGCATTAAAATAAATAATTTTAAAAAGCTTATACCAATTAACTAAATTGTTATCTTGTTGATGGTAAATTAGCGTGCATTTCAACAAGTGTACAAATTTGGTATGCTTGGTATACTTTGGTATTTTTACTATAATTGTTAAAATATGATATTAAGAATTATTTTCTTTCTTTGGTATAATTTGGTATATCAAAGACAATCCAAAGTTCAATCCATATTTCAAGATTTGAAACTAATGCCAACCATGTAAACAACGAGAAACTCTGAAAAATGAAATATGCCAACTCTCTATTTATCGCACGTAGTTCCGAAGACAAACTGTTCCTTATAACAGAAGTTGTAACCAACTAACCATTAGCCTTTTTTTTTTTTTTTTTTTTTTAATTGTTCATTAGATGCATCACACTTTGGTATGCTTATAGGCCTAGCACAATTCACTATACTGGTATGCGTGAAATAAAGCATACTACAGTTATTTGTATAAGCCAGAAATTATAAAAAGTATTTAAAAACTATACAATAATGTTCACCATGAATATCATGTCTCATTATTTTTGCTTGTTGAATTATTCCCTATACTTCACGAAATTCTAGAACACAATAATAGAGAGCAGCATGAATACACAATTATAATAAATCTTACCAATTAACTACGTTAGATGGATGCATCTCGACAAGTGTAGCGCGTTTTGGCATGCTTATACTAAATAAGCCTGCTACCATCATTTTAAAGACAAACGAACATATTTCAAGATAAAGAAACTAATGCTAACAATGGAAACAAAGACAAAATATTTTTTATTGACCAATTGAAATAGGCCTATTCTCTATTTTGCACGCAGTTCTGAAGAGGCACTTTTGTTTATAACAGAAGTTGTACCGTTGTATAAAAATAGGCAGTATATTTTGAACAACAATACAATTGTTACTATTGTACAATTTTTAATCTATACTTAGATATTTGAATTCATGAAATCTTACGATATTGGTATTTCCATACATAAGACGCATTTAATTGAACCTTTCAAGCTTAATGGTAAGTAACAAATACCTTAATTGTTGAGTTATCACTATTTGAGTGAATAACTGCTATTCTTGATTCGATTCAATTAGTATTCTGATTTGATCAAATAGTTTACTGTTCTCAATGTAAGAAATCCAGAAATGCATAGTAATTGTCCTCCGAAGAAAACATTTGAAGATTATATGTTCACATTCTTCATGCGCAGATCATTTCTTCATCAGTTACCAATACCATATCCCTACCTACGTCTATGTAGGCGAGATGAGCACGTCAATCAAACACAGACACAGACCCTTTAGTATAACATTATCCATTTGTTCGTAGTTGAAGATTTATCAGCTGTGATATGCGACTAATTTAAGTTGATATGCATGCACCTTTAGCACGCTTTTCTTCATGGCTAATTATCATTGTCCATCTGTTCGCAGTTGACAATTAGCTGTGATTTGCGTCGAATTTAAGTTGATAACCATAATACATTCAGCTCGCTTTCCTTCATTGGCTTACTACATGTACCAATCCTACCTACTTAAGTTATTGTGTAGGCAAGATGAGCATAACATTGTCAAGTTTTAAGATCGGTGCCGCCACTTTGGCATCTTTTTCAGGAATATCTGAAGAGGCAATTAAAGCAATTTGAATTGCGCCATTATCATGATTATCTTTATCATTACTGTTAGTGTTATTAACACTATTTACAAATGTGTTTCTACTTGGTTGTTCACCCGTATTTACTGGATTTGATACCTGTCCTTCCTTTGTCCGTTGAAAGTCCATCCCTATTTAATTGTTGGTGACGGTCCACCGCTGTGATGATGGTTGTTGTTGAAAACCTGATGCATTTAGTTGCCTTGGTGTTTGGTTTGAGCATTTTCAGGTTGAATTGGCTGTATTTCTTGTTGCCAACCCTGTTGTGAAACGGTAAAGCCGGGTCAGGGTGTTGTTGTTGTGGCTGTTGGGAGGGAACCGTGGAATCATTTACTCGCCGCCGCAAATTTTAATGCTGCTGGTTTTCAAGATTCGGCTATTGCTGAGCAAATTGCCCATAAACGCCTGGTCCACTCCCAAATTCATGCCTCTTCTAGATATTGTTTGTGGATGTCCAATTTCACCTCGATTTCAACGATTTCCATCTCTGGATATCTGTCGCAAATTTAAGTTGGACCGTGTCAAATTATCCAATTGTAATACCGAAACTGATGAGTTGTAGATTCATAAATTCATAAACTCTATATCCTGTATCTCGAGCCTTATTTATTACTTCTATAATGTATTCCTCGGTAACGGATTGCTGTCAGCATTTAATATAATTGTGTCTATTTGTTTGTCTGAACACTGTGATATGCGATAAACTTCAATCGATACAAGCATTGATCCCGTCATTTTGTAATACACTGCTCTGAAGATCATATTTATTCATTTCCCATCATTCTGTATACCTGAAATAAACCAGAAACAAAAAACAGAAAAAGGGAACGAGATTGTGCATATTTCACCCCGTCGTGTTCGCTGTGCAGATTTCAATCCATAATTTTAACTTACAGCTATACAATCGTGTAGATACTACTTGTGCAGTGCTATTCCTGTTAACCATAATGGTAATTAATCCTTATTTACTATTTCTTCCATTTATTCTCCTGTATTCTGTTTCTCGGCCTGATCGACAGCTTCCTCCCTTTTTCAACATCAAAACTGATGCTCTGTATCAGCTTAAAATTCTTAGTTTACTGAATCCCTTGGTGAAATTTAACGCTGGGGATCACATCCTGTTATATTTTCGATTAAATGGTGCCCATATTTATTCACTTTGTTATAGGCCTACTTTATTTGTCACTATTGACCAATATTTTAATTATTTAACCATTCTTCTGATTTATAAACCATAATAATCGAATTGTGAATAATTTTATTTATTTATTTTAATTTATTTATTGGTTTGTTATTTATTCATCTATCTATTTATTTATTTTCAATTATTCTTTTTATTTTATTTAAGTACTTACTAATAATTACTCCGTGAACATTGAAACCAATAACAACGCTCATTTCTGTGGACTTGCAATTTAACAGTTGAGCATGTCCCATTTATTGATTACCAAAACAATGCCCTATCGTCAAAACATCACAAACCCTACTTATGGTCCCCACTTGACCGATTTCCACAGCTTGGCACTTGCAACTATTCCTTTGTACGCATGTTTATACATAACATGTAGGCCTATATCATGATATGCTATTATATTAGTTCTATCAACTTCCCTGGTTCTATAAATCGTCTAACTTAGTGTCGTCAGCACAGACACTGACTGTTTATACCTAACATACGCATGTTTATACATAACATGTAGGCCTATATCATGATATGCTATTATAATATTTCTTCCATAAATCGTCCAACTTAGTGTCGTCAGCACAGACACTGACTGTTACCACACTGACATCTTTTTTAACGGAATACTACTCTAAGCACGATCCGGGAGCACGATAGACACCCATATATTACGATATAAAAGGATGCGACGGTATGATATTTCTCACTACTAATATAGGCCCAGAAAAAAGATAGACCTACATAATTGAACGTAGTTATTATGTATCTCTACAATCATTTTAAAACGACTCACCGCGGATAATTCCTTGTTGGAAGACATGGAACTGATCATGTCGTTGCAATCATTCACGAGCGATTAATGCTGATTTACGGCGATAACTACCGCTAATACAATGTGAAACAGTAAAAATTCATCTTAAAAATTCCATCAAATTTCATCATGATCCACTCTATTGCAGACAAACAAGTGATTCAAATGAGCTCAGCCAACATCACAGTGCACAAACAAAGCAGAGAACTCCCATTAGATATAACAATACCATAACAAAGGGCTCAACCATTCTCTGCTGGGGTAAATTGGTTCTATTTAGACAAGCTAAATAAAACCTTATTACTGCTGAAGCAGATTAAATTTGGAGCTAGTAAAAGCATGGAAAGCTATTGCTAATAAAATGGTAAGCTATAGCATAATACCCCAGCAAACACAAACCTTTTTACAGAAAACATTTAAATGTTGGGTTATATTAAACGTTTTAATAACATTCAGAACATTTTGACAACTTCCATAAACTGTAACAGTTGTTGAAGTGTACATTTAAAATTTAAAGGAATTTTATATAACCCGACATTTAAATGTTATTAAAACATTTTAACCAAAACCAAAATGTGTTTATAACACGTTTTAACATTTTAAAAACATTTTTTGTGTTTGCTGGGAAGCTACTGCCTATAATAGCATAAGCCCAAAGTTATCTACTGCAGATACCATAGTAAGCTATCTGCTGCTGATAGCATAGTAAGCTATCTACTGCTGATACCATAGTAAGCTATCTGCTGCTGATACCATAGTAAGCTATCTGCTGCTGATACCATAGTAAGCTATCTGCTGCTTATAGTATATTAAGCCATCTACTGTTCATAGCACAGTAAACTATCCATAGGCATAGATCCCGGGGGATGGGGGATAAATCCCCCCAATATTTGCCAGGGGGATGGCCCATACAATCATCCCACCCAATGCTAACACCTGATAATGGGTTTCTGACCAAATTAACCTCATATTTGCCCATTTTAGCTCCCAAAGTGCAAATTTTCGCACACATTTATTCTACTTTTACACCATATTCTATCAGTTTAGCTTCAAAATAGCAAAATAACCATAGACAATTGCAACCATAGACTTATTCTGTCGCCAAAAGGTGCTGGATTGACTATACTTCAAAAAAAAAATTCCAACTCCATCCCCCCAATGTCAAAAAGAAATCTATGCCACTGAAACTATCTACAGCTAATAGCACAGTACACTATCTACAGCTGATAGCAGTGTAAGCTATCTACAGCTGATAGCACAGTAAGCTATCTACTGCTGATAGCACAGTAAGCTATCTACTGCTGATAGCACAGTAAGCTATCTATTGCTGATAGCACAGTAAACTATACTGCGCCAATAAAGTATCCTTACACTTGGAAAAATAATCACAATTTCAAAACTGAACAATATTGGGGTAAATTTGTTTTTTTAATAGATGCACTATTTAATCCTGCACATTATGGCACCACATTGAATCCAATGTGATCTCAAGAAGTAAAGTTACAAGCAATTGAATAGACGACGGTCCAGTTTTAAAAGTGGCCTATACAAGGCGCAAAAAGATTCCAACAAGCGCAACAAAGAGACAATACAGTTTCGTCAATGAAGCGTTATTTAAAGCAGTTTTTATTTCAGTTTTTATTTCTCTGTACTTTTCATAACTTTCATTTTATTTGTCAGTTCTTTTGTTTCAGTTTTCTTTTGTTCCTTTTGTTTTAAATTAATGCCAAACGCATAAATTAGCCATTCAAACTCTCTAATAATCAAATGCTTGTAACTTTACTTTTTGAAGTCACATTGGATTTAATGTGGTGTCATAATGTGAAGGATTAGATAATGCATCTATTAAAAAAACAAATTTACTCCAACATTGTTCAGTTTGGAAATTGTGATTATTTTTCCAAGTGTAAGGATACTTTATTGGCGCAGTATAATTATGTATAATAGTAGATAAAATACAAAGGATAATCTGTGAATATAGAAAGGGCTAAACGTATATCTACAGCTAATAACACAGTACGCTATCTACAGCTGATAGCATAGTATGCTATCTACTGATGATAGCATAGTAAGCTATCAACTGATGATAGCATAGTAAGCTTTCTACTGCTGATAGCATAGTAAGCTATCAACTGATGATAGCATAGTAAACTATCTATTGCTGATAGCATTGTAAGCTATCTACAGCTGATAGCACAGTAAGCTATCTACTGCTGATAGCACAGTAAGCTATCTACTGATGATAGCATAGTAAGCCATCAATTGCTGATAACATAGTAAGCTATCTACAGCTGATAGCATAGTAAGCTATCTATTGCTGATAGCTTATATTGCTGATATCACTTATTGATGACATACCATGGTACATGTTTTATAGTCCAGTAGCAAACCAAAAATATCAGTTCGCACTATGTAATGAGAATAATATTTTCTTAGCTCTACTACCTATACATGTAAACATTTCTGTGCATGAGTATGAATCAGAATAGCACAAATTCTGATGGATTCAAGATATTGGTACTTAACAAATCCTAAGTACATTATTTAGCTGCATGCTACACCTTACATCTTGGATTGCACTATACAGCAAAGGAAGCGGCCTCAGGCTTAACCTGCACCTTCCTTCACCACCTAGCACCTTGCTTAATAACATTCAACTATGACATTTGGAGTCATTTCAGCACAATAAGAGAAGTATAATATCAGTATATTTGACTGTTTCTAAGGCACAGCATAATACAATTTGTACACTCAATTCAGGGGTCTAAGCCTCAGGATGGGCAACTTCTATTATGAATTTGTCAAAATTTCACCTTGATTTAATTACTGCCATATCCCGGGCCATATCCCTATGATGTCACACCAATTATGTGGTAGCATATGGGGGGCTTGATCCCTAGAAATAATGGACCATCGGTACATTGAAGGTCTTTGGTAGTACAATGGTCTCGGGCTGTGTGGTATTACCGACAGCCATATGTACAATCTTTTAAAATGAGTTTGGTCTTCTTTTTTTAAACTTGATTTTTTGGCATATTTGTAATGTTTATACATGTCTTACTCAGCCAAATTCATAGTGTTTTTGAACAACAGAGCAAGTCATTTGAATTAAAGTATGATTATGACTTTAAATCCCCCATAGAACACCACAGTTAAGCAGCTAAGATAATTGAGTTTTCTTTCATTTTACTTTGTTTTAAAATGACCAGAAATTTTTCCTGACAGTTGTTATTAATAATATCTTATAACATTTGGCAAAGAATAACCACATGAAAATTTGACTGCAATCGTAAAGGCTCAAGTTCTGAAATGTCGGAAATTTTAGCCGGTAGAACATTCTTAGGTGAAATTGTGTTTTTTGTCATACCAAACATTCAATTCACAGGTTTGTGCCTCCAGCCCCTGTTCCAAAAAGCCTGGCTGTGACACTATGTGGGGTACATGTATTCAGTTTTTGAGAGCAATGTCTTTTGCATTGGGAAATCAAGATAAGCTCTTATCTTTATGCATATAAAATACATACAAATAATTGGTCTCGAAAATTTTGTATGAAAGAAATATGACATCAATAACCCATATGAAAATCAATGTAGCTTTCCTAAAAGTACTACTTTTTCACAACCTGCTTTTAAACTGATTGACAAAAAAAAAAGATCAAGATCAATATTTAGGATTTAAAAAACTAAGATAAAAAAAGATCAATATTTGGGATTTAAAAGCATATACATGTAAAAAATGTGTACCTCGCATCTTGAATTTTGGAAAACAAACATCCCAGTAAATGCAAAAATGTGTTTAAAACGTTATAAACCTAGAAATATTTTGGTTAAAGCCATGTTATAACATTTCTGTAAAAATAGATTAGTATTAATTTTATTTTCCATGAAAGGTTAGCTTTTACTGTCAAATATGTCCCCTTTTAATTTTGAACAAGTGAGGTTAAGCAAAGAAAATTGGAATTTACTACTAGCGCCAATCTTGTTACTCCAGTGGTTGTAATATGGTAGGACCCTCTGATGTGGGTGTGTGTGTGTATGTGTCCCGCACGTGGCACGCCGTGTACGTACTGTGTGTGTTGTGAACATCGCATACATGTTCGACTAATAATTTCCATCGTAATAATAAAACAACGGTTCCTGCGTTTTATTCAAAATCTCGGATTTTGACAAAACTACAGCACCTAAGGTCTTGATTTTTGCAGAGTATCTTTGTTTACTAAAGTTCATTACAATTGTGTAAAAACCAGAATTTAAACAAAATTGAGGGCGTTCTCCTCAGCAAATGTTATAATATGGCTTTAAATAACATTGAAAATGTTGGGTTAATATATAAATGTCATGAAAATGTTTTTTATGTTAAAATATTTTTTGGCAAAATTAAAATTATTGCAAAATATTTTGTCAACGCTTGAACACATTATGATAGAATGTTTTGCAGGAAGTTTTTGAATTGTTTTTGAATATTATTAAAATATTTTATACTCTTTATACCCTTTATATAACATGACAGTAGTTTTTCTGTAAATTATTTTGTGTTTACTAGGATTATTTGTCAACTTTACAATACAGCAGCAGCAGAAAATAGATAGCAATTATTTCAGCAGCCCATACAAAGTAACCCACAATACAAAGCTACCCACACCATCTGTCTTTTGTTTTTGTCTATTCAATTATCAATGATTATATAAAATTATTTAGAATGTCTGGTATAATATTACAAAATACATACCTGATTTGAGTGAGTAATGATCTTGTAAGATGTTATGTATGTCCCAGCTTACCTATAACTTAGGAATATTAAAGTCAATTTGTAATTGTGTTTGTTTCAACATAAAGTCATATTATGACATTAAGTCCCACCATAGAACCCCATGTTTAATGAGTAAATAAATAAATATGAAAAAAGGGGGGAAAGAATAAAAGAAGGAAAGTATATCAAGTATTTAGTGTACAGCCTGTCTAAAAAAAAATTGTGCAAGTAAAAAGCGCCCTCTTTGGCAATTAGAAAATACTGTTGTGACATGGTGGTTACATCAACATCAAGGGCACAGTCTTAGCTCTCGATGCCGTTTGTTTTGTTCAATTTGCTTGTTTTAATCTCGATATATGTTTAGTTAACAACGAAAGGGTAAAATCACAACTGTGCCACTTTTACTAGGGAAGAGGGCTCTACATGTAAATCAATGATAGCATCAAGTTTATCAAGAGTTCCTTCGTGAAATCAAAAGAATGCATCGATAACACAATACAAAATTGTTTTTACTATTTTTACTGTTTTATCATGATACAGGTATAATGATTATCTTTTTCCACTTGAAACGGATTTAAAGATAAATACATATTTCACATTCTGCTGTAAATTTTTTTTTTGAGACAGGCTGTATGTAGATGTTTGTGTGTGTGTGAGGGGTGGGTGGGGGTGTGTGTGTGTGGGGTGGGTGAGTATATGTACAATTGTACATTGCACACATGGTACACCTGCACTAGATTGCATTTTATGCATACAATCTTTTGGGCAATAATTATTGATCACAATTAAAAATACAATTTGTAAGTAGCCTGTGGCTTTCATAAATCTCCCCTATTTGAACAGCGGTTCTCTGCATAATCATCTCAACTTCCTGAACATGCAGGAATCAATTTCATATTTCCATTGGGCTATTCCAGATAAAACATGCACCCCCCTATAGAGGGCAAAAATGTTTTTTTCTAAAATGTCTGGAATTCCAAAGCATACTTGAGGAAAAAAACTGGATTTCCGGCCCTGTTTAGTGTATGTAAAATCTGGAAATCCATGGAGGGTATAGAGGGTTTTTTAAAAATTGTCAAAAAAAAGTTGGAATTTTCAATTGACTTACCAAAAAAAATCTGGAATTCCATCGCCCTCTATAGAGGGTTTCTAAAAATACTCAAATAAAAAGTTGGAATTTTTCAATTGACTAGCAAAAAAGTCTGGAATTCCATGGAGGGGTATAGAGTGTTTTTAAAAATTATCAAAAAAAAGTTGGAATTTTCAATTGACTTAACAAAAAAAATCTGGAATTCCATCGCCCTCTATAGAGGGTATCTAAAATTACACAAATAAGTTGGAATTTTTCAATTGACTACCAAAAAGTCTGGAATTCCATGTTAGGGTTTTTAGAGTTGTGTTGGGCTTGTATAGGTGTTTATTGTTCTAAAGGTTTCATTATATTTGCTTTATCTGCATTTATTCCAAGTCATCTATGATGTTTTACATGTATAATATAGGCCCACCACCAAGGCGTGTGTTTGGCAGTAACGTACGCAGGTTTTCAAAGTCTGGTTCAGGGGTCTCGATTCTCTGACTGTTTTAAAATTTAATAACTAATTCCCCAGTTTCCCCGATTGGGTGCATTATTTCCCGAACTTTTGACAAAAAGGGGGAAGGCACATCCCCTGTCCCCTTTGCGCATGTCACTGGTGTTGGTATCCTAGGTAACCACTAAAATTAAGCATCTCTTTTGTGAAGGGTTGCTGTTCTCCTTACGGGTTTCAATAACAATATGTGGTATGTAGGCCTACTAGTTTCTATATTAGGCCTAAAAAATGTTTGATTGGCGTAACATAATTTTAACATTCTTGTTAAATCGGGTCTTTAAGTCCATGAACTGAACCACACAAAGGGACGCATACTCTGTCGGCAGCACACATTTCGAACTATAAAAGGATTGTATTGTGAAACTCAGTATCTTGCTTCAGCTCTTTCTAAAAATTCATTAGGGCAAAATTCTTTCTTTATGTCCTTAATTATTCTTTATTTATTCCTGTTCTTTCTTTCTTGAGGCCTAGATCTTTTTTCCCTACTTTACAACTCGAATATTGTTGTATTGTCAATGGATATACCGTAGAACGTTCGCCTAATGGCACTATGGGCCCCTTTGATATAACTGGTATTTTAGACACAAACTTAAAGTGCCCTCCTACAAAACATCCCACCAGCAAATAAGGGCATGCGCATACCCTTAATTCTTGTTGTGATTTTAGAGGAGGTAGCTCTCTCTTCGTACATGAAATTTACCCCAAGGCAAAGGAGCCCATGTGCGCCATTAGGCGAACGTTTACGGTACATAAGAATTCAAACTTTCTTACTTTGGTTTGAGCTGAGACTAAAATACCTAAAGCCTCAAATGTTGTTTTTATATACATACCTGTATTTGAATGAAATAGATATATTTATAATAGGCTACATGATAAATACATGAAGCCACAGCAAGTAGAACGAGTGCGACCTTGTCGCGCCTATGGTGCCTAATTGCTGCAGTACCTTGTACTACGTAGGTGCTCCTTTGTTAAAGGGAATTCCCTGATTGGGGAGTGGACATTAAAGAGCTCATCTAAATTCGTTGGGGACTGTTACTTTTTAAAGTTTCAACGTCCGTATACATACGACATGTATGAATTAAATACGACATGAATAAAGTAATAATAAAGTGCACATCTTCCAAATCTAGGTATACATGTTGCATGGATCGAATGGTGCAATTAATAATACCTTGTCTGTGTCATGTGCTCATTTGTTCGATAAAACAAAACAAATAACCACTCGTATCATACTGATGTCTGAATGAGGGATTATTATTTGAAAGGAAAATAAGTTCACGACTGCACTTTCAGACCACAAATTGTCCCCACTAACCCTAGTAAAAATCAAAATGCAAGTTTAAGAACTTGCAAGTTTTGGATTGGGAAACTTGCATGTTTTTACTGCACTTGACTCACAAATGCTAGTGTTTCGAACGCAATGCAACTTCTTTTCTAAAATTGGCAAGTTTCTTGAGTTTTCTTGAGTAAACACGACCAAGCTGAGTTGTCCACACTTGCGTTTTACTTGACTTTGTTTATGTAAATATATTCAAGGTTTTTATAATTGACACCTGTCTATTTCTTTCCTTGCCCTGTTACATGTATAGCTATTATTATAAGATGAGCTCAAAGTGTATATTTCTACATTTTGAGCTCAAAATATTTAATCAATGATAATAGGGATATCATATGTCTATACTATTGTGTGTGGGTTTCAATAACAATATGTGGTATGTAGGCCTACTAGTTTCTATATTAGGCCTAAAAAATGTTTGATTGGCGTAACATAATTTTAACATTCTTGTTAAATCGGGTCTTTAAGTCCATGAACTGAACACACAAAGGGACGCATACTCTGTCGGCAGCACACATTTCGAACTATAAAAGGATTGTATTGTGAAACTCAGTTTCTTGCTTCAGCTCTTTCTAAAAAATTCATCAGGGCAAAATTCTTTCTTTATGTCCTTAATTATTCTTTATTTATTCCTGTTCTTTCTTTCTTGAGGCCTAGATCTTTTTTCCCTACTTTACAACTCGAATATTGTTGTATTGTCAATGGATATACCGTAGAACGTTCGCCTAATGGCGCTATGGGCCCCTTTGATATAACTGGTATTTTAGACACAAACTTAAAGTGCCCTCCTACAAAAATCCCACCAGCAAATAAGGGCATGCGCATACCCTTAATTCTTGTTGTGATTTTAGAGGAGGTAGCTCTCTCTTCGTACATGAAATTTACCCCAAGGCAAAGGAGCCCATGTGCGCCATTAGGCGAACGTTTACGGTACATAAGAATTCAAACTTTCTTACTTTGGTTTGAGCTGAGACTAAAATACCTAAAGCCTCAAATGTTATTTTTATATTAAATACATACCTGTATTTGAATGAAATAGATATATTTATAATAGGCTACATGATAAATACATGAAGCCACAGCAAGTAGAACGAGTGCGACCTTGTCGCGCCTATGGTGCCTAATTGCTGCAGTACCTTGTACTACGTAGGTGCTCCTTTGTTAAAAAGGAATTCCCTGATTGGGGAGTGGACATTAAAGAGCTCATCTAAATTCGTTGGGGACTGTTACTTTTTAAAGTTTCAACGTCCGTATACATACGACATGTATGAATTAAATACGACATGAATAAAGTAATAATAAAGTGCACATCTTCCAAATCTAGGTATACATGTTGCATGGATCGAATGGTGCAATTAATAATACCTTGTCTGTGTCATGTGCTCATTTGTTCGATAAAACAAAACAAATAACCACTCGTATCATACTGATGTCTGAGTGAGGGATTATTATTTGAAAGGAAAATAAGTTCACGACTGCACTTTCAGACCACAAATTGTCCCCACTAACCCTAGTAAAAATCAAAATGCAAGTTTAAGAACTTGCAAGTTTTGGATTGGGAAACTTGCATGTTTTTACTGCACTTGACTCACAAATGCTAGTGTTTCGAACGCAATGCAACTTCTTTTCTAAAATTGGCAAGTTTCTTGAGTTTTCTTGAGTAAACACGACCAAGCTGAGTTGTCCACACTTGCGTTTTACTTGACTTTGTTTATGTAAATATATTCAAGGTTTTATAATTGACACCTGTCTATTTCTTTCCTTGCCCTGTTACATGTATAGCTATTATTATAAGATGAGCTCAAAGTGTATATTTCTACATTTTGAGCTCAAAATATTTAATCAATGATAATAGGGATATCATATGTGATGTCTATACTATTGTGTGTGGGGGTGTGGGCTGTGGGAGTGAGTGTGATGCTGTTTTAAACAAATAGGCCTATAAAAACAAAATCTTCGCACAAGCTAGAATGAAGAGTGAAGACCCAAGTCGGGCTGGGGATCACCATTGCAGGGGATGAACCTATAGACCCACACCACTCTTCGTCATACATAAATTCTCCCAGGCGCATTTCATAATATGAAATTAAAAAAAAGAAGGAAATTTAGTTCGGCAGAGGTGGGGCTCGAACCCACGCTGCACCGCTATCATGTATACAGTATCGTATCGGCATATTACCAGCGCCTTTACCATGTTTACCGCTCGGCCAACTGAACTGACTTGTTGGAGCCATCTTGAAAATTTGAACATATAATCACAACTTCAATTACTTCATTACTTCAACATACCACGTGACAAGCAAAGACAGAAAACGTACCATATTTTGGAATTTTATCTGCTTAAAAACATTAATGTGTAGCGCTACCATTATTAATATTGTTGAATTCTCAGGCGCATACAAACAATACGAGGGGCCTATGATACATACACAATTGATTTCGTGCATGCACATGCTCTGCAAGGTAGGGAGCCTAGTCAGCCTACCATTTTTCTTGTAAACAGTCTGGATTCGTAGTCCACGTAGGTCCCCAAAGTTCTTTCAGATATTAAAAGATTAAATTCCCGTAAAGACGAAACAGTAATCTTTAGTGGGGACCTACGTAAATTTTACATAAAATTTCCGCCATCAATTCCGTGTTAATTTTTATTATTCAGAAAATATTTTGGCGTATATAAAATTGAAATAAAATTCTCTGCTTCCTAAACCACTGAAGCATGATTGGGTATCACGAATCGTTATATATGATGTACAGTTAATATTCAAATATTCTTTTACACATATGATGCTTCAGTTTTTACACAAACAAGAATTTGCACTTATTCGACAATAAATAAGTGATATGAGGCTTAATAATGATACATGTGTCTTGACTCTGAAAAACAATATTTTTTAAATTTTTAAAGTTTTTTTTTATAGTTTTTTAAGCCACCTCGGAAGCCACCTACAGGATCTCATTTTGCATTTAGGGTTTTTATTGCGTTTAAGTAGCAAAACTTTCTTTATAATGGCCAATTCGTGCCTGGAAAAGGCTATCCCCTCCATACAACCTATCAACAGGTCTGATTTCTATAATGAGGTGTCACCGGGTTTCATGAGATAATAATACCAAATTTAAACACCATGAAATTCAATACATCACGACCAAGCTCACATTGGGCGCCCATTCCTTTTTAAAGGAATTTTTATTAAGCCACCTACAGGAAACAAATTTGGCTATAAACTACGAAGAGTCTAATAAATAAATAAAATAAATAAAATAAAATAAAAATTGTACATGTATGCAAGATGCCTTATCACTGAAGTAAACAATTTACCCAGCCATTTGCTCTTGCTATAGCTTTTGTCAGGGTCAGGGATATTTGTCTCATAGTCCTGCTTTTATGAACACCAATATTATACAGGTTTATAGGCCTACACATGGGTTATTACAAGAGTCAATAAACATTTGACCAATTAACTATAGATAATGGACTTAGTTTTATGCAATGTAGTTATATTGAACTTTTTCTGAAGTAAGTCGCCTGCTGCATAGTTTTCTATACAGATGATATGTTTACTTTGTGATTAGGCCTGATCATGACCTGCTAGTTTGATTAACCAATCAGTTATGTGTATTGTCAGCATGTGATGGCTATAAGCCAATTGCAAACATATTTATAAAGGATAAAAAATTCCTACACTGAGCAGACTCTTTGCTGGGTTTAAGGGCTAAATAGTAAGTTGTCATGTTGGGCAAGATTAGATAAAGGCATACAAACTAGAGTATGAGATATTAGGAATTATTTCCTAGCCTCTTAACCACAGGGTTGGGCTATATAGCTATTCAAGACACAGGATATGTAAGGGATAAACTGTGCATATGAGATGTGGGGGCAAATGGCATCATTTCACTGACGTGAAAAAATATTTCATTGAAAACCCTCCCACTCAGCTATTTTAAAAAGGTAATCAGGCTTCCTCAGCATATCACATGTGTTATGGTATTATTTTGCGAATTCCCCTTGGTACTTTATGGAGGGGAGACTTTTATTTAAATATAAAGGACGAGTGGCCAGTATTCGGTAGGGTCTATTTACAAATTCAGAGTCTTGCAATTATGATTTTAGAGCCAAAGGGGTAACTATATATCATAAAATTATAAAAGGTTAGAAAGTCAGTATTAAAAGCAAGTCAGTAAAATACACCTCTACACAACAGGCTGCACTCCATAGTAGGCCCACAGCTAAAAACTACACTGACAGAAAAAAAACTTTAAAAAGAGGAGAACATTTTTATTTTTATTTTTTATACAATGTAAAATTGATCATTAAGAGAAGGAAGCAAATTATATTGCCAATATGTTAACTTTAATTTTCCACTTTTATGCAAGAAATAAAAGAAGAAGATAAAAATTCCCTTTAAAAGGGAAGCCAGCTTCAATGCAGAAGAGGTCTTGTAATTAGTTTGGGTGGAAGGCATTTTTAGGATCACTCTTTTTATGATCCATCATGTTCCATGACAGCCCACCAATAATGGGATTATTTTGAAAATTTAAAACGCTTGAAATTTCACAAACAAATAGGCCTATATGTTAATAAATAATATAAATACAAGCTAAAACCATGGGGGTTCGATAATGACCGAGTATTTGGAAAATGCCATACGGCCGGGCGGTTTCACAAGCTGCCGGCTCTATCATGCCATTCGCCGCCTGCACCAAACCATAAATGTCCGGCATCAATGATAAGAACATCCCGGTGGGTTCAGTCTTCACTGACAATGTGTACGCATGATGGTTCCAATTAGGGGTACTTTTCAAGAAATGTCCGCGGAATTTTCGAGGACAAAATTGTTCGCGATTGTCCAAATTAGGGGTGTTTGGGAGCAAGATTGTCCTTGAAATGAAAAATAGGGTATATTTCTAGGACTTTTGTCCGTGTTTTACCGCTACAGTTTTCGTTATTGTCCTCATTTCCCCGTGAAATAGGGGTAAAAATTCAAAAGCATCCTTAAATGGTAAACATAGGGGTATTTATTTCGAAAAAATGTCCTTGATTCCTCGTGATAAGGGGGTGAAATGAAAATGCATCCTCAAAATGATAAAAATAGGGGAGGTATTTGGGGGAAAATTTTCCTTGATTTTGCGCATAATACGGGGTAAAATTGCTGCAAATGTCCTCGATTCCCCGTGAAATAGGGGTCATTTTCAAATCTTGGAACGGTCATACGTCCTACCTTTAAATACAAGCTGAACCCACCGGGAAGAACATGCACACAGAAAAACCAAACATTAACTCCTATAACTTCCTGTCAACTCTTTAATTAATTACTCCAAATTGTTCTGTCTTTTTGTCTTTTCTGCCTTTTAGGCTACCCTTAGCTCATTATTAATATAAAGAAATACACTGCCGTTTTTAGTTAATTGGCTAAAAACTGCCATCTTACTTGCCTTATACATGCACATTAGTTTTATATCAATTTATATATTAATTCGCAATTTATACATAGCACATTATAAAATGTACAAAGACTGATATTGTTCAATAGGCCTACATGTATATGAATTGTACCCATATCAAAAATAGGCCCTGAAATTACATCGAATTTTTCCTGTTGAAAAGACAAAACTGATGTTTAATATATCAATTATTTCAAAATGACATTTTAAGTCATTTTTATCATGTGTTCCAATATCTGTGTTTTTATCCATAAAACGATACAGGATATAGGATAGTTTTACTTTGACTTTTACGTGAAATTACGTCCATAAAGGTTCTCATGCTGTGCTGATCTCCAGGAGGTCTGCAAATGTAAATTTAAGAACGCCTGAAAACAAGGATACTATCATTTTCTTTCGTTGATATGCTGTGGAAACTATTATAGAACTGGCATATAACTTTTAATGTTATATTTCCTTCAAACCATAACTTTTGAAATTCTCACTCGTTTTTATTCGTTGAAACGGCAAAACATACTTTCTTTTTCTTACAAATCGAATAACAGGTCTTACATTATATTTTCACCATAAAAAGTTCCGCTAAGTAATTCAAACCAATGCTAGTACCCCGTAATCTCTTTAGCAAACAAAGACGATCTCTGAATTAGATAGCAAGCTCTTTATAGCTGGCGAAAATCAGAATCCCTCAAAGGGGCAGGGACAATCAAGTGTTTGTTTGTTGTTTTGGCCAAATAATTATTTTATTGTTTTGATTACGTTCGATAAATTTGGTTTTACGATAGACCACTTATCTTTCCTATTTTGGAGATTGATGATAAAAGAATAATGTATGATTTTGGTAAAATTTTAATTTTGTTCTTCTTTTTTTGTCAAAAATTATTATGATTACATAATATTACTACTACTAGTAACACTTTATCTGTCAAGGGGGTCTTCTGATCATTTTAACCTGAGACTAGTAAACCAATAGTCTCAGTTTTAACTAAGCGAAAATAATGTGGTAAAAAGTAAAAACCGACTTAGCCGCTTAACTGTGGAGCTTTGGGGATCCCAGTTTTATTATAAAACTCCTAAATTTTACTTTGGCATGGTATTTCAGATAGCATTGGGCAATTACAATCCCCGGGTAACAATCATGTAAGAAGTGCAAATTTGAACAAAATATGCAGCAAATGATAGCTTTAGGCTAAGTAAAAAATAAAACATGTTTCACGTCCGGGTTTTCGGGAAAAAGGAGGAAGAGGGGCTTTTTTTTTCTATTTTTTATCGCAAAATTGGTGTAAATACCCATACTTAGAGCTGTTTTAGCGTACAATCCGTACATACAATAATGCCTGGAAAAAAGGAGGAGGCCCTTTTTTATTTGTTGTTCTGAGAGTTACATCCCCTCTAATGATCACAAAACCTTCCTAAAATGTTTCTTGTATCTTAACAAGGCTATAGAAAGCATCCCAACTTCCTAGACATATTTTTTGAAAAGTTATAACTGAATTTCAAAAATAAAAATTTATTGAGAAAACCTCAAAAAGGAAGCGGGAGGGACGTGAAACATGTTTATTTTTTATATTTGGCCTTACTGTAATACCAGAAGATGGGAGAAATATCTCTTCTGCTGATCAAGCAGACCCTTCCCCCATCCAAAACAGCCTGGAGTGACTGTGAAGACTGCATGTATTATAAACTCAAGTGTGTATAACTTTGTTTGCCATGTCATGGAACCTTTAATGTGTTTGAAGAGCATAATTATCTTTATCCATGGTTAAACAAACAAACATGAACAAGATCTTGTTCTGTTACACGTTGTACTGCTCTGTGGTTAAAGCAAATTACCAGTTTAGTTTGATTTTGTTTACTTACGTTTTTTTAATCTCCATGTGTTATTCAACCTTTTTATGGTCACTCAGCATGCAGGAGAATTTTAGATGCGCTATAAAGAACACTGTAGGCTTTTAAGCAAAACTTTAATGATAATTTTAATGAGTTAAATTAAATAAAGCCTAGTAGAAACGAGATGCAAGGTATCTTAATATTTTAATGACATTATCAATCAAAGTTTATTTCCTCCATCCCCTACACAAAACCCAATGGCATATAAATATTTAAATTCCTCATCAAATTTATAATATGCTAATTAATCAGGGTCGGTACAATTTCAATTTGTGAAATTTTCGCAACGAATTCAGTAGGTAATTTTAATTAAAAAATATTATATAGTAGGGTCACAAATTGTACCAACCCCTACGCCACTGCTATAGTACATGTTTTGAAATATCTGAAATAGAAGATGTGAGTGACTTGTAGGATAGGCCTACATTACTACAATGCAACCCACAGGTATTACTATAGGACGACCATCAAAATTTCATATTGTTTTCTGGATAGCACTCATCAACAGAAGTATGAAAATCGGACAAAAACTTTTCGAATTATGAATTTTCAAAGTGTCCCATTCTGACGGTCATTGGAACTGAATAAAATAACAAAGTCCAAAATTACCAATTTAGGAGCAAAATTAACACAAGTACATAGTTACCTTTTTATACATGCATTGTGAAAGTGTCAAATAAAAGGGGTTTCTTATGAAATGGCACTTTATAAGTCAATTATCAATTTTTTTTTTTTTCAAACAGAGGCACTGAAATCATGCTTTTAGAATTTGGCAAAAATCATGGCCGACATGGCACAAGATCAACAGTCCAGGTGATTTTTTTTTCACACCCAAGAGTTTAAATGTTATTGGGTTTAATATGCGTCAAATACACTCTAAATTTCAAGGATTTAAAATAAATCCCAAGGGACTGTGATTAGGGACCAATCAAGTGTTAGATTTAAAATTAAATCTTTAAGATTTAAAATTAAATCTTTAAGATTTAAAATTAAATCTTTAAGATTTAAAATTCAAATCTATAAGATTAATTTTAAATCTAAAATTGATTGGTCCCTAACTACAGTCTTAAGGATTTATTTTTAAATCCTTGTAATTTAGAGTGTAGTCATGGGTCAGAATTCTGAAATTTTTTTAAGGACAAAATCACCAAAATCCATACAAGCTGAAACTTGATCAATAATTTATATTTAGTTCTATAAATATTATTTTGTGTATATGTACAAGTACCAGCATGTAAAATATCCCATAATTTATCATAATTCAAATACCAAGGGTGTAGAATTAAGCAACCTTGTCAGCAAAAATAAACAAATTCTCAAACCAGCAAATTATTGTGACTAAATTCAGTGAATTGATTATGTGCATTGTGCATAGTAAGCCTGTGTACATATGCAATCTTAGTGTTAATTAACTAAAATAATTTGGGACCTACATGTATATCAATCATCATTTATAGTGACATGACAAATATATAGAATTTAAACCAGTTGAGTAGGCCTAGTCTTATTTGCATCACTTGAAAGTAAAAATCACTCATCATTCATCATTTATTATAAAAAAACCGATTAAAATAAATTAACACAATTGTACACTCTTAAAAATACTCAACCTTGAGTAAAATCTCTTTTGGATGGTAAAAAGCTAGGGCACAACCCTTCTAGCATGATCAATTTTACTCAATTTGATTGAGTAACACGTTTACTCGGTATTGTGCAAAATTTTACAAAATCATTTCCCTTTTGCTGTGATTTTTGGTTTACATTGTGCTATTTTGGCTTAAAATGTGATTTTGATTTTATAAAAACGTGATTTGGGTCAAAAACTTAGTTTTTGGTCTAAAATGTGATTTTTTGTCTTTTTTTTGATTTTGGTCAAGAATGTGATGTTTGGTATGGAAAGGGTTTTGGTCAAAAAGGTGATTTGTGGTCAAAATGTGATTTGTTTTTTCTTGTAGGCCTATGTATGTTTTGTTTTCCTTCTAAAATATAACTTGTTTTGAAATTGGGAAACAGATGAATGATGTGATATTTATTTATTTCATATACATTGCCCACCTAAAAAATCCGGACAAGCCTATTTTACATTAACATCAGAGAAGATGAGCTCATCTTCACATGTATTTTGATTGCAGTTTGTTCCATTCAAAGAATTAGCTAGTATGTTATCAACTCACAGTCAGACAATCCATAGAGATGAATTCGTCTGACATTTGGTTTGTAATGGAACATTTTCCAAATGCAAAACATGTAAAAAAACTCAATGTCCGAATTTTTTAGGCGAGGAACATCATTTAAATATAAATTATTTTTAATAATAATAATAATAATATGCACTTCTTGATTTATGCTTTTGGATTTTTAAATGTATATTTAGAGTCCCTCTTTCAAATTTTATATTTATGTGTAATCTCGCTATATCATATGCTGATACTTTAGTCAAAATTTACATGATCAGAAAAAAACTATTATTGTCAAAATTTCTGTTTTTGGTGTCATGTTATTTATTAATCTAAAAGTATTTTGGCGACAAATAAGACAAAAAAACCCACCTTATTATACGGGCGGACCTTTCAACTTCAAGTAGGGTTGGGTGTTTTTTGTACTTGTTTTTCCAGAGAGAGGCTATCTTGAAATTACACTAAAATATCACTGGTGAATTTTTCACAAACATATTTTCTATGATTTAAGCAAAATAAACGTGTTTTTTTTATTCTCAAAAACACAAATTCCGGGTCAGTTGGGCCCATAGAGAAGGGTTTTTCGTAGCCTTTGATACTAATAGTTATTTTTTAATTTATTAATTTTGCAACATTTTATAAAACTTAACTAAATATTAACAAAAACTGATGCTAAACTTAAAATTTGTATCCATCATTGAAAATCAATCAATCCCTGAAATTAAACCTGTTATTAAAACCCCAAGCAACGATGGGTTGATTTGTCTTTAATACACAGAATAATATTTTCCCTCAGCTACGGTAGCACCCAAATCTGCTATCCTAAAATATTCTAAAACAAAGCACAGAGTAAATTAGAAAACAGATCATGAGATAACACAGGGCTACATTTTGTACTGCATGGATGGAAGCGAGGTGTATGACCAATCCGTGTGTGTGTGCACTATCTGTGTGTGCAATGTACCATGAACAAACAATTACGTAATAGTATTGACTTTTGTTGAACCTCATCACTCCAACCAGAAAGTTTCTCTGCTCCTGGTAATTACTGTTTATAAGTGGTAAATTTCGCGTACAGTTATTTTCGCGATTTGGAATTACAGAGACATTTTTGCAATTGTTATTTTTGCGATGCTATGTCTTGCCCTATACTTGCAATACATTATATATATATTCGCGAGGTGTAAATTTCGTGGATGGAACTCCATTTGCGAAATCAGCGAAAATAAAACCCTCGCGAAGTGCGCTTGCTTTCTGTGAACTTGTTTTCATTAAGGTAGTGCACTTGCTTTAAGCTGTTTAAACTTTCATTGAGTAAAGAAACAGCTTATTTTCAGGGCAACCGTTTTTTTTTTTTTTTGGGGGGGGTTGACTTCATTTGAAATCTACACCCCTGTGTGAGAGACTATTAGTAATGTATTCCATACAGGGTGTATGTCTTTCAACTGGAATAGCCTAAAATGTGAATTATCATATCATGACCTGGTATATGGCCGGATTTACCTTTAGATGGTCCTGTGGGCAAGGCAACATGATTGTCACTCGAATGGCTTCAGTGGCGTAGCCAGCACTTTTTCAGTGGGGGGGGGAGGGGGGAAGGGGGGCAAGACAAATGTTAAGGGGCACCTTTTGGCGATAAAATCAGTTAATGTTACAAATGCGCGTGATACGCGCGAAAACTTTTGGCATATTGAAGCTAAACTGGTGAAATATGGTACAAAAATGGAATAAATTCACGCGAAGCGCGCAAAAATTGGCACTTTTTAGGTTAAAATGGCAAAATATAATGTCAATTTGGTCAGAAACACAAAAAAGACTTAAATGTCGGGGCGGCCACCCCATCCAACAGGTGGGGGTAAGACTTTTCAAAGGGGGGCAGCTGTCCCCCCTGCCCCTGGCTACGCCACTGAATGGCTTTATCGAGTTGCGCGCAAAGCGCGGCAATTTGGCATTTTAATACTAAATGGGCCAAAGTAGGGTTAATTTTGGTCTAAAATAGACCAAAAGGGAGAGGCAAATTGTAAATTTTGTCACAACATATCTGTCAACTGAGCAGGGGAGGGGTCTGATTCGCCACCCTGCGACTTGTTTCCCGTCAAGTTGATGTACCTTGCTCTTTTTCTTTCCTATTAATAATTAGGGCTTACTCAACAAGAAAGTTGGTTGTCATGGTCATCACTTGCGCTGTCAATCATGATGATTATAACTACACAGCCGTTTTCGCCAAACGTTTGTCAAACAATTGCCGAGCACAAACGTTTGTCAAACATTTTCGTAAACGCCCGCAAACGTTTGGCAAACGTTTTGATCGCTAAATGTTTGTCAAACGTTTGGCGAAAGCGGCTATGTAGTACCCACCACCAACTTGTGGGGGATGGGAGAACCCCCCCCCCCCAACATACATATGCGTATACATAATGACAAATTGCATTGAACTGGAAGAGAATGGAATTCCTGATTGCACAAAAGGCTGGAAATCCCGACAAATTATTAATAAAACGATCTGGAATTCCAGCACCTCAATGGACAAAAATGTGGATTATTTTGTTGACCAGAGGCAAAAAAGTCTGGAAATCCAACCAAGGATAAACACAATAAACCTGGAATTCCAAAACCCTCTATGCCTTCAGACTAACAAAATGGTGGAAAAATCTGGAAATTTTGTTGACCAGAGGCAAAAAAGTCTGGAAATCCAACCAAGGATAAACACAATAAACCTGGAATTCCAAAACCCTCTATGCCTTCAGACTAACAAAACGGTGGAAAAATCTGGAAATTTTGCGCCAAGCATAGGCAAAATAGGCTGGAATTTGGAACAGCATAAGTAGAATAGGCTGGAATTCCGAGCCCCAAAGACCACCAAAAAATCTGGATTTCCGTTGCCCTCTATAGGGGGGGTGCATGTTTTATCTGGAATAGCCCATTGCTACACAGCGTTTTCTCTATAGAAAACGTTAGTGAAAAGTGTTCCAGGAGTTCCTGATCCATGCAGAACAAATGCTCTACACAAATTGGGTCTGAAGAGTCAGAGTGTCTTCCTTTTTTGATTTTGTCAAATGTTAAACCATAATGTATATGATTTTGTTCAAATTTTGATTTTGTTATTCTTTGCCAAAAATTATTACATAATATTTATAGCAATTGTCAGGGAGGTTTTCTGGTAATTTTAAGCAGAAATAATGAGGTACAATTATGAAAACCACTTAGCTGTGGAGCTCTATGGGGGAACTGGTAAATAAAACCAGGGATACTGTATTTTTTACTGTAATTAAAGCACTTTGCACTTATTCTTTGGTATTTCAGTAAACAAATGGGCATAACAATCATGCAAAAAATAGAAATTCAAGAAGAATTGAGGGTATCGCAGTGGAACAAATCACACATTATGGCTTTAAGAACCCCGGGTAAGAACCTGGTCTCTATCTTTCGGGACAATCAAGAACAAGATTTGTTTTGTAAGAGAGACATTTAAGATAATCAGAATTCTTATTTCACAATTTCTCTACTATTCCTTTGCATTCAATTACACAAAGTCTTGGATTGAACCCAGGCAGGTGCTACATGACTACTATACATCAACAGTCTCCAAGATTTCAGGAGTGCATATCTTTGCTTGTTTGTTATTGCATAATTGTTTGAACATGTCTCCCAACTGGCACATACATTTTCATCTAGGCTTATCAGTGAACAGTTCAGATACAAAAGGTGATATATGCAGTAACGTAGCCAGGGGGAGTTGGGTGTCAAGTTGCCCCCCCGAAACTTTTCAGTGATGAAAATGGGGACATAAAAATAGTAAAGTGTAATTATAATGACTAAAAATGGGATGAAAAATTGACAAAAGGGACAAAATCTTGGCTTTTTCCCCTCACACTAAAAAGCTGCAGCTGCTGGATGTAGCCTATGCCAGCATAGCACGAGTCATCCTATTGGGGGGACACTAACCCTGATTGGGGGGGACACCGATTGGGATCGGGGGAGCACAAACCATTGTTCGCCAATTTTCCAAAGGGATTTTCTAAACTTTCAAATTGATTGGAGGGCATGTGCTCCTATATGATACTGCTGCGTCACTGCCTACATAGTGCCTTTCAGTTGAGTTGAGTGACTTCACTGACATCCAACTGAATTTGCTTGATCACAGTCACATACAGAGATATATATATAAATATATCAAGCTAACCAAAACACTTACTAGATCGCAATATAGCTTGAAAACTTCCATTTTGCGGTCAAAACATTTTTATCAATACAAACAAATCTTAACAGAATGTGACAGACAACAAGTTTCATGGATTGACTCTATCCCATATATTTCATTGTGGTGTTCAATGGTACGGGTTGATGAACCATAGAGTGTAAATACAAATAATTTGATAAGACAAACAACAAACCCATGACCACTGAAAACAATAGGCAATTTTAACTATCTTTTTATAAGTTACTGCTCAGGTGTGACTTGCATGTTCTGACAAATGAACTTTGTAACTGATGTTTTTACATGTGAATATTTCAAAGAAAAAAATTGGTAAAATCTTGGGAAAAACCTGTTGACTTCTGCACCTTGAAGATGAATTTTTAGGAATAGATAAAATGACATCATAGAGGTATTTTAATTGTATCCAAAAGTTGTAGAAACATTAGGAATGAAGTAAAACAGTCAATTTAAGAAAGAAATTAACTTAAATTTATCAAAAATGGTAAAAAATGAAAAAGTTGATTTAAAGAGTGATTTAAAAAAATTATTTGATTTAAATCAATTGATTTAAATCATGCCAACCCTGACTGTTATTATTCTGGGTCACAAATTCTATGGAAGATCAATCATAGACTCAAAAAGATTTTGTTCCCAAGAGTTATGTCTAGAAGGTTTTCATTCCAAAAGATTGTTTGTCTGAAGTTTCCACCATGCACTCTGAAAGTTTATTATTCCAAAAGATTATTTATTCTGAAAGGTTTTTGTTTATTTGAAGGGACATTATAACCTGAATATATTATAAGGTTGTATGGTCCAAAAAATAAATCAATGTGACCCCCATCAAAGTGTAAATTTTGAAAAAATCTCACAGTTGAGGAAATGTAGTTTAGCCCCAACCCTAAAAGAAGAAATTGGAGAGGAAGGAAGAAGGAAGAGAAGAAAGAAAATGGAAAAACCCAAAGTGATATGACAAGAATTCCAGAGCCTCACCTACCCCAACCCTGACTTTGTGCTGGATCAAACCCTCCAACATATTATGCCCTGCCCTCTCTAATCCTGGATTCAAAGAGAGAAAAAACCTGTCACAATAACTAATCATTTGGAATGAAAATTAAAACAATTAAAGGCAAGAAATTTCCACCCTATTACATCTCAATTCTACATTTCTGAATTTTCCATGTACTCTGTCCTGACTAGCTCTACCCCCAGTTTAATATGGCCATGACCTATACTGTGCCTTGTCATTTCTCTTTCCTCTATTTATGATTTTGAAAGTTATTCAGAAATGCTTTAATTTAACTTGCAAATTGAGTAGACATAAATTATGATGAAATACGCTGAAACCTCAAAATCATCAGGATAGAACTTGTGTATCTAGTGAAAGAAAACATTTATTTAGGAATGTCAACAAACAACATCCTGCTATAAAATGTCAAGATGGGCTGATCATCCACTCATGATACAGTGATGTCTCTGCTCTACACATCCATAGAACGATGCAGTTATATTAATTAGAATAGGGCATTTTATACTTACATTTCAGAATCAAGATGATAATAAGGCCAAGTAAATGTGAAACATGCACATCTCTCATATAGCGTGTGTGGGGGTGTGTGTGTGTGGGGGGGGGGGCTTGAAATACCAAATACCTTTGGCATTTTCCTTTGGCCTGTTTATATGCCACCTTAGAAAATTGGTCAAAATTTGAAACAATCTTTGTAAAATTTACTGCAATATATCTGTGATTTATCAAAATTGAGCACAATCTGTAGTGAACGATTACGATTATTTAATTTTTCCCCGAGGGGATCACTCACATAAATGGTCTGTACGCATGCGTGACCAAAAAAACAAGTAAAAGGGGGGTGTTTTTTTAGGCAAGGCAAGTTACGCGCGTGACGCGTTTAGGGTCTAAAAAACAGTGATTTTCAAGAATAAGGGTAGTTTTCTGAAACTGGACAACTTGTTTAAATAAATAAATAAAATTTCGGAATTTATATAGCGCTTTTTCCAGAGGATTCAAAGCGCTGTAATTTCGCTGCGTGGTGAATCATCACAATCAGATCACATCAACTAGGCTAGTTGCATTGGGTGAAGGAAGTTTTGATAACGAAACAACTAATCACCGATTTTGCAAGCAGGAGGAAACCGGAGATCCCGGAGAAAACCTGCGAGAGCGAGCATGGATCAGGATAAACCAAGTGCACATGAGTCCTTGGGCCGCGCCGGGGCTTGAACCCGGGACCTCAGTGGTGCAAAGCGAGGGAACTACCGCTGCGCTAACTCGCCCTCCCTTTAGGGTACCTTTTCAAATTTTTGGTAAATTATGAGTCCAAAAAGGGTACATTTGTTGCATTTTCACCAGCCAAAAACTCATTAGGGGGTAAATTCTACACTAAATTACCTTATTAAGGGGCTAAATTTCCTGGTAGGGTAAAACTCGTTTAGGAGGTGTTTGAAAAAAATTTGGTCACGCATGCGTACACTGTCATATTTGAGTGCCCCCCCCCCCCTGGAGTTTTTCACAATGTTACCACAATAGGCAATCTGGCTGTTTTTATGCGAGCTCCCATTTCTCCCCATGTGACATGACCTTCCAGATGATGATTTTACATTTGAAATCACTTGCCTTACAAGTATTAAACAGGGAAAAAAAGAAAAATTCCTGAGGTGGGGGGGTGTAGGGGGTGAAAAATTGAAACATTAGAAATTGCCCATATTTTCAATGTCTGGAATCTCAAGGCAGTCAATGTGAAGGATATTGCTTATTTTGGGCTCCCAACTTGTATCTTTTTCACAGGGTTCAATGTTAAATTAAAACTTCACATGCATTTTTTTCGGAATTGCAAGTGCTTTTTTCCTCTGGCGGCAAAAAAATTAAATTGATTCCAGACGAAAGTTTTACAACGAGAATGCCCATATTACTTTCGCACTTTGAGATAAAAAGTGCGAAATTTAGATCGAAATTGCTCCATAGCTACACAGTGCACAATGTGCTTACAATGTGAGGGCCTGCTTGGAAAGCAGTGCTTGCCACTGAAGTAGTTTAAATCCCTCAATAAAGATTTCACAAATCAAATCAATGTGATTAGCAGCCTACATGTAGGCCCTATAATAGGCGATGTGTGAAATGCAGCAAATGGGCTGTTCCAGTTAAAATCCTTACACCCTCTAGATGGAGGTCATGCGAGAGGTCATGATCAATCTTGCACACAGGAGGAGTGTAGATATCAAATGTAGTCACCCATTCAGGCAACTCCATTTGATATTCACACTCCCTGTGTGGAAGATGTCTTGCCAGGTGGGGAGTATGGATTCCAACTGGAATAGCCCAACAGTTCTTCTTTTGCAGGATTTGAAGGATTTCAATTTTTAGCTTTTATGAAGGAGGTGGCTAAAAAGTATTTCTTACAATACATAGCCTACATGTAGGCTACCTGCAGTGATGTAGCTGTATGATGAAAGTATGGCTATAGTGAGACCAAATTGTAAAAGGAATTTGTGCATTTTTGCTACAAGAAGTGTTTTTCTCCTTTGAAAATTTGGGAATTAGTTACAAAGCTCATTATGTTTGCATTTGAGGGCAAAAAT
Source organism: Amphiura filiformis (assembly GCF_039555335.1). NCBI lineage: Eukaryota > Metazoa > Echinodermata > Ophiuroidea > Amphilepidida > Amphiuridae > Amphiura > Amphiura filiformis. Next base: position 45,327,278 of record NC_092632.1, on the reverse strand, counting down.
AAATTAAATTGCCCACCCAGTAACTCAGTAAATTATCCTTAGCCTATTGACAACATTTTGGTCTCAGGAGTACATGAATGATAATAGAGAACCCTTGCTAAAACTGTGAAAATAATTACGTGCAAATTATAAATTTTCTTGCCACAAAGGTGTTGCCAAATTGAAATTGGTTTTTCATATTGGTCCCACAAGTATTGAGGGCGACATTATGCCTGTAGAATGCACCAGGCAGGTTCCTAGTGTGTTACAGCAGGGGTGTAGTGATTTTTGTGGCCAAATTAATTGAAATTATACGCAATTTTATTTATTTTCAGCTCATTTTAGGGTATTTTTGCCCAATTTCACGCTGTTTTTTACTATTTAAAAAAAAATTCACAAGCTTTGAATCACACCCCTGTAAAAGCCAGTGTTCGAAGGGTGAAGATGGTGAAAAGCAAAATCGGCTTGCCAAAGATTTGTCGAGAATTGCATTTAGGCCTATTATCAGATTTTAATAAAGGAAGAAATTATAGGTCATAGCTATTGTGAATTACACTGTCAAATTCGGTAAAAGTAAAGAGACTGCGAACGATTTTCACTTTTTTTTTTTTCGATGAAAACTTTAGGCCTATAGCCCAAGTGGCGCAAGGCGGCGGAATCATTAAAAATTAAAGGGGGAGGGGAGGAGGAGCATATTTTGTTCCATATTTTTTTGAGTGTGACTATTTTAGCCCCAAATGAAGGTTTATCTTGCTATTTGATGGGTCAGTGTACGCGAATTTCGCGAAACACGCAAAATTGGCACCTTATGCCCGTGCCGCACATGTTTTGAGCGAAAAGGAAGATGTAGGCCTATAGGGCATCATGCTGTTTGGGTTTGTAAGCGTGACACCTTCGTCGCACTGGGCGACATGGGGGCCGGGGGGGTCTGAGGAGTCTTGGGATCTGCTTGTATATGCCCGGAACAGTGGCGTAGATTTCTTTTTGACATTGGGGGGGGGGGGGGTGGAAAAATTGTATAGTGAATCCAGCATTATAGTGAATCCAGCATTTTTTTGCGACAAAATAAGTTTATGAAAAATTTTGGCATTTAAGCTAAACTAATGACATAGGTAGGCCTGCAAAAGTGGAAGAAATGCGCGTGAAGCGCATAAAAATTGGGGTTTTTTTTCGGTTAAAATCAGTGACCAAATATGAGGTTAATTACAACTCTCAGAAGTAGGCCTACTTTACCTTTTTCATTAGGGGGGAGCAGGGGGAAAGGGTTCAAATCGGGGGGCAGCTGTCCGGTCCCCTGGGTACGCAACCGTATTTTGGGATTTAAAAAATATTATCAAGTTCTGCCAAATGAAACATAGGTCAGTCCTATATCATATCATTCATGTAGTATAAACTGGAGATAAAAGGACGGTTCACTATTTTATTAATTTCTTGAAAATAGAGCCAAAAACATGCATATTTTCTGACAATCGAGTCACAAAAATCAAAGACTTGGAACAAGTCTAAGCATTCAAAATTTTGAGTAGGCCCCTCCATGCCAAAATTTTGCTCTAATTTTCACATGTCTTTTCCAAAAATTAGAATGCATAATCTGAAATTAGTCTTAGAACGGGCTTGATTGTCACAGGCTCACAGCATACGAAAAACGCCCTAGAAACACACTGCAAAAACAAGTGTTTATATTTAAACACCATATTGTGTTTATCAGAGCAACACTTAATAAACGCATAATTCATGTTAATGGTCTAACACTAATGTTCATAAATTAACACTTGGTGTTATATTACAAACTCTAATGTTTGTAATATAACACCAAGTGTTAATTTATGAACATTAGTGTTAGAACCATTAACATTAGTGTTAGACCATTAACATGAATTATGTGTTTATTAAGTGTTGCTCTGATAAACACAATATGGTGTTTAAATATAAACACTTGTTTTTGCAGTGCACATGTTTTGGGCCCTTATTTCAAAAAATTGACCAAATATTAAAATATGATTTTTTTACCGTAGGACTAACTAAATATTTTTCTGGAATATGAAGTAGTAGGCGTATGATTCTTAAAAAAAAAAGGTGCAACTTAGAACCTTTTTTTGTTCCGTAGGCCTATACAGCATGCACTCTAAACAATAATCTTAAAGATAAATAGGCCTAGGAATATTCGAATTAGGGATTCACAAAGTTAAAGGAGTATTTCGTGATCCTAGCATCCTCTATTTATGTCATTTTTCAGTAGATATTCACGAAAAAAACCTATTCCCAAAATTTCAGTTGATTCCGATCCCGGGATTCCGATTTTGCGCTCGCGAGTTATGCATGATTATGTGTATTACACCGCTCCATAGACAATGCGTTGTAATTTCGTTCTGGTGCACCAAAACGAAATTCAAATTTCACGATATCTTTGCTAAACGAATTAATCTGCAAGAAATATTTTGTACATAAACATTATGTAGCCAGAGGTTTCCAGTGATATAAAAATCTCAACTTTTTTGAGAAAAGTGGGGGATGAGGCTGTGGATCACGAAATGCCCTTTTAAGAAAAGTGAATAGGAGTGAACACTCCTATTAAAATGATTAAAATCATTTCGGTACTCTAACGTTCTTTTCTGTTTATCTGAGATCGGCTCCAGGTTCTCAGAGAAGGGTTCAATCTAGGGTTCTTTCTGAATGGTTCCTTAAAGGTTCTTCAAGCTTGAGGTTCTACAAAGAACCATTTTCTTAGCCAAAGGACTTTGGTTCTACAAAAAGAACCCCGCGGTTTTCCGAATCCGGGATTTTCCCATAGCGATTTGACAGTGCCTACGATTTCGAATCTGGCAACCCGGGATCTAAACTTTGACTACTTGTTTATATCAAAGAAAAGTTCTTGGCTGATATCTAATGAAATTTAACCAGGCCTTCAAAGGTTAGATGGTAATATAATATATATTCAATATAAGTTTACATTTAAAAAGTATAGTATGAATTTAGACAAAAATGAACATTCTAGTCCCATCTGGATGCAATGTACATTTACCGTATACAATTAAGAAATAACGCAGGTCAGACAGCTGATGAGCAAATGTAAACACCACACGTGTGTGTTATTTACAGAACCTTGATGTCAGAATTTCGACATAAATTACAGCTATTACAACGTGGAATTAATTAGCAACCAGGAGTGCTGCAGAAAACCATTTAACAGTCAGCAACATGGCGTCAGCTGATGGTGAAAGAAAGTATGATCTAATAGTGTTTGGGGCAAGTGGTTTTACTGGTCAGTTTGTTGTGGAGGAGTTGGCACGGATTGAGGAAGAAGAATCTGAGATGAGATGGGCAATTGCTGGTAGAAGTCAAGACAAGCTAGATGCAGTGCTGCAGGAGGTGGCTTACACTACAGGTATTTGCTCACCGATAGCTTCACATTCGAGGCTAGAGACCATTCAATATCGAGTCGGTTTCGCTGAAGCGTGCGCGTGAGACCTTGTAAAGCAAGATAGTGCATGCAATTGCAATGGAAGTTTGAATCAAAGTAAACACATGATCTCGACAGGCGATCACATCAAGAATGTTGCTAAATTGCACTTCAACAAAATTTCAGACTGTTCAGAATGACCTAATACTCAAAGCAAAGATACAGTTGACTTATCGATATAGTAAGGGGCTGTCATTTTCTTCAGAAGAGGAGTCATGATTATGTACGTGTTGGTCATAGAATTTGTACCAAAATAGGGGGTGGCATATTTTTTACACCAAAAATAGGGTGTTATGAAATTATTAAGGGATGGTGACTTCAAATTGTTTGTGTGCTATACGCACAGTTTTTTAAATTACACTATTTTGTATTCCTCCGTTGCCATGCATGACAATCAACTATTTTTTTACCTTAGAAGTAGTGCCTCGGGTGTTTATGTAACTTCAGTAAGACATAAGGTGCGCCGAATAATTTACAGGAGGTCGCTAAGTAGATAGGTATACTAGAGCATGGCAATCATTCTTCGGCGAATGTGGTCGGTTTTCACTCATTGTTCACAATGTGACATGCACAACAAATACAGCCCCCGAAATGGTCTACTTTTAGCAAGCCATAACTCCGAAACAGTTTAGTCAAAGTTAAAAATGCGAACCCCAACCCTTTGCTTACCTTTGGCCGAATTTGCTGTAATTTCCGCTAGCTCGTGTTGAAAAATGTCCGGTACTTGCCCGGTACAAACATAGAAATAGCCACACCGCTTCAGTCCTGGCAATGAATATTTCTTGCGTAAATCCAATGGTTCCAACGTGGGCATCACGATGATAGTCTCCTAGTCCTACACAACCAGATTGTGTCTGCCTGACGATCGTCGATCCTAATCGCTAAAGTGAGGACAGCGTGAGCTCTTACCTGCGTAAAAGTCTGTTCGACAAAGGCCATTGTGAATAAGGATGATTGACAGCCCGTATATTGGGCGGAGCCATTATGCCCATATTAGGTGCATATATTACGGCGGACAGGTTGCGCTGTCCACTGACCCTGACTGTTCGTCACGTAGACAGGCCATGACCTGGGTACATGTACAAAGCAGGGGATGCGACTGCGAGCCGCCATTTTGACACGTGGTATCTACTCTTCAGAAAAATTACTTTTGTTGACGTTTTATATCAAACAATTTTCGATAACGGATTTCTACTAGGATTTTAATTTTTTATTAATGAAGGTACATGTAGTTTTGAGGAATAACACGGGATGTTTTGAGTTTTATTACAACTGGTGGTGTAGGAAGGTGAGTGAATTCGTGAATGAGGCCGGGGATTGAGGTTTTGTTGTTTCAACGATCCGATAGTAGGATACGAAACATAGGCTAAAAATGTCTAATGACGCCATGTTTACATGAAAACATTAGCTGCTGCGAGGTCAGTGTCGTTGAATTCGTTACCTAAATTCCTTTCAGGATATTCTGATTTCACTTATTTATAATGTGTACGAATGTGCTCCATACAAACTCAAAAGTATGAATGCAAGGTGTGACTGCTGACAATAGAAACATTGTTGCAAAGTCATTAAAAACAGGTATGTGCTACAGACACTATTTCCCCGAAACGAGATACAGGCCAGTAACGCAGTCTGCTAAGTAGAGATGATGGCACATACTAATTGCATGTAGGTAAAATACTTTGATTTCAGGAGTTTCAAACTTTCTGCAAAGCAATATGTGATCCGTTCTGACAAAACCAGGAACAAGTCACATTTTTGACATTTCATAATTTGCATGAAAATGTAAGCACAGGACAATAATAAAGCTTTAAAATGATACCAATAATATTATAATATATACCAGTGGCGTAGCGTGGGTCATCACATTGGGAGGCACCAACCATGATTGGGGGGGCAAGATGGCCGAGTGGTTAAGGCGTTGCGCTGCCGGCCGGGAGATACGATCGACGAGGGTTCGAGCCTTGGGCTTGCCTTCTAAGGTGAAAAAACTCTTCCCTCCCAAAAAGTTCCTATATGGTCAGAAATCCTTCAATTCAGTTCAGAAATTTAATTTCAGAATTTAATTGAAGAATTTCTTCTCGCTCCCATACACTGCTTATCACGTGCAGATATAGGTAGTGTATGTGCTTCGTCCGTGATTCGGAAGTCACGTAAAGCCGTTGGTCCCGTGTACAGGAAGAGTCAAACCCTGTGCACGTTAAGTGTCAGAGCTATTCAAAAGAGAAGGGGACCATCCCGGTTCTGATATCTGCAATCAATCCTAGGTTCCAGGATCGTGCATAGGTAAACTGTGCACGTAAAGCCTGTGCGTTGATACTCAACCATTTGAGGTAAGCACGTACAAGGAAAGAAGGAAGGGGGCACCGGGTCTGATTGGGGTGCACAAACCGTTTTACAGCAATTTTCCTATGGGATTTAAAAAAATTTCGGATCGATTGGGGGGCACGTGCCCCTGTGCCCCTATGACACTACGTACGCCACTGATATATCACACTTTCAAGATATGGATAATTTTGTAAATGATACCTTGATATTTTCATGAAATTGCTATTCTCAGTAATTTAGCTAATAGTTTCCTGCTTTACACATGATTGAATGGGGATTATCATAATTCACCTGTCAATTATTGATAGTCCCAAGGTCAAATACCATGAAATTAGGAATTCCAAAATTTGATTTTTTTTTTTTAATGGGAATGTCATCTTTAAAGGCCTATAACTCAAAAACATGTCTGGTGACTTGTTTTCTTTTGCTTTCAGGTAAAAAGTTGAAGAATGTTGAGGTAGTGATTGCCAATGTAAATGACAACCAGTCTATGGATGCTATGTGTCAACAAGCTAAAGTATTGCTCAACTGTGTTGGACCGGTAAGGAATATGACGATCAAATTGTAACATTTGAGTATTTACACTACAAATTTATTTATAGATGTGTTTGGGGCTCGAGCAAACTGGCATATGAAAATATTAGGCCTACATAAATAGTCTTCCATCAATCTCAATGTTACGGTATGTTACCCAAATTTATGCAGAATTGCAAAATAAACAAAAGAGCAACAAATGATATAGAGTTTCAGAAAGTAAAGAATGGTTTCATTTAAAAATTGGAAATACTGTGATAAACACAAGAATACAAACTTTATATTGTTGTCTTTATTATTATTCCCAGTATCGTTTCTATGGAGAGCAAGTTGTACGGGCATGTGTTGAAAATGGCTGCCATCATCTGGATATCAGTGGAGAACCCCAGGTAAGTATACGCACACAGGAACTACACACCCTCCCCATCCCACACACACCCCCTCCCCCTACGCGGAAGCCCATTGAAAGCAAGGGCGACCTACACTTTACACACTCAAAAAAAGGTTCTGTACATCTACATGTACATGTATACCGAGACATCCACACTACACTCATATAAAGTGAGGAAAGCTTAGAATTGTGTTTTCTGTTTTTCATACGGAGTCTCCCTGCCAGTCCGAAACACCATCAGTCCAAACCACCATGGGTTAGGGTTATCGTTAGGGTTAGGAATGCTAAGTTGCTAACCCTAAAAATTTGGACTGACTGTGGTTCCCGACTGTGTTTCGGTAATTCTTGCTCGTTCCTAACTTTGTGTTATTTTTTTCCAGTTTGTATGCATATTTCTTTCACACTTCCTCGCTTTGAATGGGCATTCCAACACCCCCACACCCCTGGTTATCATATATGCATACAGGTACATGTGCATGGACAGCTACATGAACAGAAACTCCTGAACATAGTATCATTTACTGAGAACAAGTAGTATGGTCATGTGTAGCACTTGGGCTCTGTTGCTTTATAATCGTGCTCGACACGCTCACTGAGGACTGAGGTCCCTGGTTGTAAAAGCCAATTTTTGGCATATTTAGAAGAGGGGGCTATGCTGTGACAGTTTGACAAAGTCTGGGGATGACCCTGTCACCGCGATTGTCACAAAGTGCCTGTTTGGTGTGAAAATTATTCAAAAATGTACCCCAAATACCACAAAAACAAACACACTACATCTTTTCATTTTGAAATATTTAACAATTTCATATTGTTTTCATTCAGTTTCTTGAAGGTATCCAACTTAACTACAACCAAAAGGCTAAAGAGGCCAAGGTGTATGTTGTGGGTGCATGTGGCTTTGATAGTATCCCTGCTGATATGGGAGTATGCTATACCAAAAAAGAGTTTCCAGGTAATGTATAATGAATACTATGTTCATGTACTGTGTAAGTAGTCATTTTGATCTGTTTCACTTGATTTTGTGATTCTAAGCTTTCTTTCTTTGAACCATTCACAAAAGAAATATATTTGTGTGTAATTTTCGCATTAGTTGCTTGGAATGTGAAAAGGGGAGTTTCCAAGAAAGTGTTTTGAGATACAATTATAGAGGCCCTGTATGCTTTTATCGATTGGCCCCAAACAAAGGATTTGAACCGGTTTCCTTTCCCGTAATCATGGCGCAGTGCAGTCCATTCAATAAAATGTTGTCATCAATCTATTTGATCGTAGTGCATTTGTTATGTATGTGAGACTAACTGTCGCGGTAGATGCAATCATGCTTTTGTTGAATGCATTTGAGTAGTCCGCCATATTTACGGGATGATACGTCATATGCACAACCTCTATTGCTTTTATGGAAGTATTTGTACATGTAATACAAATAGACCCTATGGAACACTACATCATGAAAATACTGTTCGCCACCGTGGAGTAATACAATACTTGATTCATTCGAACTGGTGATTCAATTGTCATTCAGAAATAGTCTGAGCCTGTTCCACCAACATGGCTGCCATTTAGATTGTTACATTGTTCCGGTTGCTTTATTCAATAGGGTTTATAGCAAGAGTTTAAGTTTGGTGTGAACTTGGTTATGCTGTTGTGAATTGGATTCATCCTTCTGTAACAATAAACTTTTTGCACAAACAAAACAAGGAAGATCATCTGAAGATGTTATTATGCTTTGGTGTCAAAAGTGACCCTGAAGAGGAGGAAATGTACATACCTCTTGTCCTTTGCACGGATCTGCCATCTTGCTAATAAAATGAGGTTCTCCCTGCGAACACATGCGCAAAAAGTTTTTTGTTTCTTGCGCATTTCTAGTAATGCACTAGAAGACTTATGCATAGCGTACGCGGCAATTACAGCACATGTTTGACACGCGCAATACATACTTTGCGGGTAGAACCTCAGTTTGAGATGACCATGCGATCAGCAAATAATGAGGCCAAAGTATAGTAAGTGAAGTATTATAAGTTGGTGCATTTTTATCTTTCAGTAATTGTCAATACCAATGGTTTAAGGGGGTACTACACCCCTCGATAAATTTGTGTCTATTTTTGCATTTTTCTCAAAGACTAATAACACAGTGGTAACAAAAGTTACGTATATTAGAGGGGAAAGGAATCCAATTACTACACTGGAATTTCAGTGACCCAAGACAAGCGGAATCCAATTACTACACTGGAATTTCAGTGACCCAAGACAAGCGGTTCGTTATTTATGATAAAAATAAGGTACCGCTAGGATGTACCTCATTTCCTATCATATATACTGAACTGCTTGTCTTGAGTCACTGAAATTTCAGTGTAGTAATTGGATTCCTTGCCCCAATAATATACATAACTTTACTTTTGTTACCAGTGTGATATTATTTTTTTGAGAAAAATGCAAAAATAGTCACAAATTTACCACAGGGGTGTAGTACCCCCTTAAATCCATGAATTCCACTGACCCACACAATTTGTGTTTGTTTTTGAAAAGTAACTCAAAATTACTCTTGGGAACACCTCTACTCTTCATCTAAGTCAACAGCATGCATTTGAGCAATTTCCACTACATTTATAGTGTTTTAAACCTCAAAAAGCCAACTTTCTTCCATGTTTCTCATAAAGTTGAGTGATTTTTGTGCCTTGGTCAGCAACAAATGCCATCTTGAAAGGCCGGCACATAATGATAACCCTCTAATAATTATAGTACACAGGGTCCACATGACTGACCTAGTTCAACCACTATATGTATTGCGATTGTCATAATTATATATCCATGATAACCACATTATTTGATGTGCTTATCTTCTTATTTAGGTGTGCTGAATACTATTGAAGGCTATCTGTCTGGAGATAGTGGACCAGAGGTAAGCTTGTGTGCATGTAAGAGGATAGGTCTGAGTATGTATGTGTGCTATTCTTAAACACAGTCAATCAAGGACACATCATTTGCAAAATCACCATAACAGAGGAGCAGTGTTGCTACATATAAAAAAAATAGCATAAAAATGCGAATCGTCCCCAGTTTTGGGTGTAGAGTCGGCCACACTCAGAAAAACAAACTATAACTGTCCATGTAAGGCAAATAAAAGTCAAATATGTGCCCCAAGTATGGCAATAATTGATTATTTTAGTGTTGAAAAATTCCCAACATGCAAGTTTTGGGTTCATTTTTGAAAAATAGATTGAATATGGAATTTTAACTTTACCACCCTACCTACCTAACAGACATGCACCTGCTGTCTTACCAGTCTGATTCTTAGTAGCAATCATCTTGTGCCATGTCTACCCAAGTCCCCTTGGATGATGTCTTCTCAGTTTGTCCTAGGGCAACCAGATCTCCTCTTTTTGTGAGTGGACTTCTATAAAGTAAAGAGTTCTATGGATAAGCCTCTCATCCACTGTAATCATCACTTTCTGATGGGTTTCTGTTGTTTTTCATGAATCTTTAATATGGAGTCATTGGTGATACGAGGCTCATTCAAAAAATTCTACTTCCATCATCACATTTCTGTTATCTTACGTACCAGGCAATTGAAATTACCAATATCCTGGCACGTAAAATAACAGAGATGTGATGATGAGGATAGAAGATTTTGAATGACCGTCATATGTTGTGACCATATGATGCTGAGAATTTTCCCAGGGTATCTCATGTCAAATGCATCTAATCTGGACTTGTATCACGCCAGTAGAGTCCAATATTCAGAAGCATACTGAAGGCTAGAAAGAATACAGGCATTGTGCAATTTCATCTTGATGTCTATGATTTTGTTTTATTTTATAACTTATATCCATACTTTTGTGTCGCATTATTTGCATATTTATGAATATTAATGAGCTCATTAGCATATTTTGCCTATATTGTCATTAATCCACTCTGCAGCTTAAACGCAACCACCGATTAACTTCAAACTTGCTACGGTGATAGTATATGGTGGCCTCATGTGCTGTATACTTTTGTGTCATGGTATTTGCGTATTTATGAATATTAATGAGCTCATTTGCATATTTGGCCTACATTGTTATTAATCCACTCTGCAGCTTTAACGCAATCACCGATCAACTTCAAACTTGGTACGGTGATAGGATATGGTGGCCTCATGTGCTGAATAGTTTTGTGTCATTTTATTTGCATATTTATGAATATTAATGAGCTCATTTGCATATTTGGCCTACATTGTTATTAATCCACTCTGCAGCTTTAACGCAATCACCGATCAACTTCAAACTTGGTACGGTGATAGGATATGGTGGCCTCATGTGCTGAATAGTTTTGTGTCATTTTATTTGCATATTTATGAATATTAATGAGCTCATTTGCATATTTTGCCTTCATTTCCAATAATCCACTCTCCAGCTTAAACGCAATCACCGATCAACTTCAAACTTGGTATTGTGATAGTATATGGTGGCCTCATGTGGTGTAAAGTTTTGTGGGGGCCACCTTAATTACAAACCGCGTAATTCTTTTTTCAATAAAATGTTTGTTTATACTGTCAAATATGTCCAATTTTAATTTTGAGCCAAACAACTGAGGTAAAGCGCAGAAATTCACAATTTAATTCCAGCGCCTGCGTTGCCAATGTGTGTCACTCTTATTAGTCGTTACTTAGTCAGTCCTGTTGATGTGTTTTGTCACAACTACAGCACCTATAATGAAAGACAGAGATAAAAAAGACTAGTTCGCATCTGACGTCAGGGCAAAGGCGCACCGTGATTGTTTGCTGACCTGCGCAGTACGGCATTTTCTGTCTAGTTGTCAAAATTTCAGGCGCGAACTAGTCTTTCATTAATAAAGCCTTGATTTTTTCAGGGTATGTTAGTTTACTAAATTACATTACAATCATGTAAAAATCAGAATTTTGATCAAACTTGAATTAACTCATCATCCTCCTCAGCAAATGTTACAATATGGCTTTCAGTGTTGTATTTCGTGATAAGTCACTTCTTTGTGTTGCTAATATGATATTTTGCAGGGTAGTGCTGGTCATTTTGCTACGTGGCAGTCTGCAATCCATGGCTTTGCAAATGCCGGTGAACTGATAAAATTACGCAAACAATTCAAGCACCAACCTATGCCCAAATTTGAGCCAAGATTACAAAAAAGGTAGGTGGTAATACAGACAAGAAATACTGTGACGAGCATGAGTGTGGTACATAATTGCATATAACCTCCCTCCTTCTGAAAAGGACCCTAGAACTAGATATCTGACTTATCCAAAGAGATTAGGGATACATTTCACTAAACTTTTAACCCTTCATAACTGAAGTAACCGTTCGTAAAGTTACGAATACCCACTAGTAGACGTACCTTTACGAAGGAATCCTGTAGTAAATCCCTATTATGAAGGGTACCATTCGTAAGTTTATTGAAATGGAACTTACAACTTGTCGTAAGTTACAAACGATTTCGACTCTTATGAAGCTTCGTAAAGTTTAGTGAAATGGACCCCAGATTAGAGAGTGATCAGAGTACAAACTCCAATTAACTCTATGTATAAACACTATGGTAAATCAGTCATTTGATTGTTGCAGATGGAACCAACATACTGTACCTCTTGAATTTAACAGCATAGGCCTGAAATTGAAGGAAATTTTACTCACAAGGGTACAATTTTATGACATTTCATCCTGGAACCACCATTTTTTTCTTGGATGATAGTAAACTTTATGCATGCAGGGTGAGAAATTTGCTCTCAGTGGCGATGTTACACAACACAGTAAGAATTTCATTTGAATGAATACAGTATGACCAATGCTCCCGTACACTGTGTGATGGGGAAGTGAATCCCAACTTACCCTTGATTGGCTGGTATTTCCGATGATGTCTTTTGTTTGGTTTGATCAGTATTTTTGCTCCGCCCACATATTGTCCTTTGAAACAGGATTGCATACTGCTGTATTCATTCAAATGAATTTCTTATTGTTGTAACTCATACTTGTTATTTTCTGACAAATACGCTGTTAGCTCAGCGGATTCAGAAATGTGGGTATACAAGTATCAGCGGTTCCAGAAATGTAGATATACAAGTATGATAAACCAGGACTCTGACAGTGAAACGCAAACCAGCCAAGTTTGCACACTACGAGATGCTATTCAGAAATTGCCGCAAATCACAAATTTGGTACCAGCATGGGCGCCGCCATCTTGGGAAAAGGGGGTGCTGACGGTCACCAGCACCACCATGACTACGCGTAACAGTATGCATTCCCAACTGTCAATCATCGGGGGTCAATCACCTCGAGCTTGACAACAATATCTGAATAGACTGTTGCCAAGTCTTACGTTTAGGGCGTGTAAATTTAAGTTAATGCTCATGATTGAAAGAGTATTTTGTTGTATTCTTGGAAGCAGTGTCCGAAATAAGGAAAATGTGGAGGTTGTCCCGAGGACAACTAAAGCATAAATTCAGCTTGTCCTCAAAGCATTTTGGTTGTCCCCAAAATGTGTCATATTTTTTGAGGTAAAATATAGTGGTTGTCCAGGGGATAAGTACATAGCTCAATTTGGTTGTCCCCAGTGATTTTTGGACAAGAGGATAAGTGCTTATTTGAACATTGCTTGGAAGGGATTGTGAGATTATTGGTCGAGTTGATGTATTTAATAAATAATGGGCTAAAATATCCTTAAAATAGCTGTTCAGCATTTGTAAAAATACTTTATAGCCGGGCTTGAAAAAGTCTTAAGCATGGATGCAGCAAGAGATGATTTTATGAGAAATTTTTTTGCTTGAACGCGGAGCACGGACGCGATACAGTGGGTAGAAATCGCGGTAGTGTTCCAGGATACGCAATGGCAAGGTAATGGCAGCTTACATACCTATATTATTTGACTAGCTGTCATATCCATATATACCTTATCCATGGATAAACTTGCTTGACTCCTTGGCTACAAAATATATTGTTACCATTCTTAGTCAGTGGATTCGGTTTAGCTTGTAAGTGCTAAACTTCATTGCTTCCTGGCTGTCGTGTATGACACAATAGAGGATAGTGGCTCTTTGTCGCGGACCACGCTAGTTGATGTGCTTGTATGTAGTACGTTGTAGAGCATAAGATGTGAACGTAATCCCAGACAAACGAGCACCTAGACAACTGACTTGAGTGCACATAGTTAAGTTGATACTGCATGACATGATATTTCTCTGCGACTAGTAACTCTGGTCAATCCATTAAAATTACCATTGATACGTGGCTTCACCTACCGTCATGGTTTGGGTTGTGCACTCATAGGTCTAGGTAATTAGTCCATGAACGTGATCACAGTATTGTTGTCAGCCTTCATTTTATCCTGGGACGTCATTGCCTAGACCATTTCGGCGCCCGGGAATTTTGAATATTGTGTGTTGAGAGATGGATGTTTTTATTCATTTTTAAGGTCAATATGAGTTTGTTTTAAATACAAATTGTGATTCATGCTTAATAATTATTTTTTTAACATATAAGGCATAATGTTGTGATTGCTGGAGATTTCCTTTAATAGTGATTTGTTAATTTCTTAGTCACTCAATCCTGCTTCATACTTGCAGTGCATTTAACATTTTTTTGTGTCTTTAATTTCATGGTTGTGGCTGGATTCACAAATTTTGCATAAATAAAGCCCTCACAAAAGTAACATCTGACAGGGAACAGTTACCAAGTAAATTAAATGGTAGTAAATCAATCAATCAAAATATACTCATGGCTTTCAGTTCCTTCCTTCCTTCCTTCCTTCCTTTCTATATATGTGTTTACCTCAACTGTTCGAGTATCCACGCACAGGCTTTATGTGCACTGTTTACCTATTATCACGATCCTGGATTGATTGCAGATATCAGAATCGGGGATTCCCCTTCTATTTTGAATACCTCTGACACAGTGACACTTAACATGCACATGGTTTGACTCTTCCTGTACACTGGACCAACAGCTTTATGTGACTTCCGAACCACAAGACGTCACACACACACACTACCTATATCTGCACATGCTAAGCAGTGTATGGGGGTGAGAAGAAATTCTACAATTTTATTCTGTAATGTAACTGAATACAATTGTAGGATTTCGACCTTAAAAGAACATTTTGACATGAGTATAATTTCTGCACCGTTATGTGTGCCTGTTGCAATTGCTTTTGTCAAAGGATGAGCCACTTAACATTAAGTTTAGGCAGTAATATAAGTAATTGGTAGAAGTTTCCCCTGACAAATATTAATCACAATTAGACTGCAAGCTCTTACTGGGTGGTTTGGATATCATCCAGCATTCCTAGGTCTGTGTAAATGTTGTTTACTCATGTTGGCAAGTCACAGTAAGATGGGATATTACAACATGCCTTCAACACTCAAGAACAATTATTTCCCTTGCCAAACATTAGTCAGTTGTGCTCACCCAGTGTATACCTTGCCCTCCCATCACCATGTGTTGCAAATAAAGGACAAATCCCAGGGGTACTCTGTTCAAATGACCATACGGGGATGTGCTGCAAATGTGGGTATATTTTGGCCATTTTGGTATATCAATGACCTCTTTTTCTATACCATTTTTGGTGTATGGATGGGTCATTTTTTTTTCAAAATGATACCAATTTCCTCCCCCCAAAAAAAAATAGCCCAATTTTACCCAACTGTTACCAAAAGTTGCCAAAACTTTTAATTTGCATTTAAATTTGGTCAACAATTTTGATCTTTGGAAAAATGGGTATATTGATGTGCCCTTTTTCAAATTCTAAGCGGCATTTCTTAGGCTTACTGTTTGGGCAACAGGACACTTAAATTGCACTGAGTACTGAAGTCTCATGACACTCAGGATACACCAATCTTTTTCAAAATTATGATTTTTACACAATTATATTGTACTTCAGTAACTAACATACCCTGCAAAACTCAAGGCCAGGGTCTTAGCTAGAAATTGAGGGTTGCCCGTCATTTGAATAAAATTGCCTGTCCAAATTTGATCTTTAAAACATTTACCAGACATCTATAGCCCATTGGGGGTTCAAAGAGTTCAAATATGTGCTGATATGGCCTTGTTCTACAAACTTGGTCTACTAAAAAGGTCAATTAGCTTCTCAAAACATACAATTTATGACATAGCATTTGTCAAAGGCATTAATTTTGCCCGTCCCAGGAGCAAACTGGCTGTCTAAAATGACGGCCAGACGGGTGGCTAGCTAAGACCCTGCTCATGACACTCAGGATACACCAATCTTTTTACACAATTATATTGTACTTCAGTAACTAACATACCCTGCAAAACTCAAGGCTAGTTTAGTTGTGCAAAATCTAAAATTTTGAATAAAAAAACATAGTATGTAATTTAATTATTACAATCAAAGGCCAAACATGTATGCGATGTTCATAACACTGTACACGTCTTGCAGGAAGGTCTTAACACATCATAATGACCGACCTCAGTCACGGTCAACAGAGTGATACGCATAGGTGACATTTGCGCTGGTATCAAATAGTGATTTTCTTGTTTTGCCTCATCTGTTTGGCTATACATTAAAACGGAACATATCTGACAGTGAAAGCTAACATTTTGTGAAAAGAAATACTAATATATTTTGTATGGAAATGTTACAATATTACTTTCAATGACAGAACTTTTATTATTACCTAAATGAGTTGAAAATGTGAGCCATGCTAAAACCCTGGGCTGAAACACATTAAAATTAGGGACCGTTCACAAACACGTAAGGGGGGCCTGGTACAAAAAAATTTTATCGCGAAAATTTTTCGGGGCCCCCCCCCCTTTACAAACCTCGAAAATTTCAAGGCCCCCCTTTTTGACATGAAAATTATCAGTCAACCCCATAGAAAAGCATATAAACTCAATTTTCCCAGAAAAATTTGTGGACATTTTTTCAGGGCCCCCCCTTTAGGAGGGTCAACAATTTTCAGGGCCCCCCTTTTGCATCAGGCCCCCTTACAAGTGTTTGTGAACGGTCCCTTAATGAGAACATGCCTTCATATAATAGGATTGTTTCCTGTACTTCTCTTCACTAATCACCTTGAAGTATTTCATAATTAGTAATTAATTATGAAAGGTGATTCAGTCATAGGAATGGGAATATTAAGACTGTATCTTCCATTTAGGGTGGCCTTGTTTATATGTGACCCTCTAATTATGTTATATAATGTTAATTAGTGCTGGACAGGTGAAATATGACTTCGAGGCACAAAGCAAACCAGCAAATATCTATATACATAACATAACATAACATAACATTCAGCCCTCCAATTAACCCACAGCACCCATGGCACTTTTCCGTGGGTGCCCATTCCCACTGCCGTAATGCCCTCAAAATATGTCCTTCACCCAAGGCAGTCACTTGCTGTGCCCTCTAATGAAGTTGCTGACGGTGCCCCAGCCCTGCCCATTCATTACAAAATCATCTATCAGACTTTGTGTGTGTTTTGTTCACTTTGCCTTTGTGCCATTCTCCAATTTTCAACAGTTGCCATGATGCCCTCTTGAAATATTACAAACTCCTGTGCTGCCTTGCCTGTTCAGTGAAAATCCAAGGCAATTATCAACTTGCCCTAAAAAAGTTGCCATGCCCCTTCAGATCCTTAATTCATAACATAACATAACATAACATAACATAACATAATTTATTTTTTCGACATATATAAAGTACAATGCAAAAGTACAATTACTGAAAAACATAGCGGAGGAGAACTGAGAAGTAGGTCAGAGGCCTGTCAAGTCCCAGACTCCATTATTGTTACTCCAACTTTTTGTAATCTAATAATAAGAGAGTCCTGATAAGAACCTTTAAAAGAGTTCAGATTTCTGGAGTTTTTAACATGATTTGGGATAGTATTCCAAATCTTTATACCCTGGTAGCAAATAGATTTGGTGCCAAATTTGAGCTTATTATTTGCATATTCAGAGTCAGAATCATATCTGGTGTTATAATTATGATTTTCTGCATAATAGTTGAATTGTTAAAATGCTGGTAGCAACAATATATTGCAGTATTTATACATGAATGTACAAAAATCATGAGGGATGCAAAGGGATGAAGGTACATGTACTTATACTTAAGGGTTATAGCCATGAGAATTTTTTTGAAGAAATTTAGGAAATAATTATGTATTGTTATGTTAAAAATAAACATTAACCACACTGTTCTGACTTTAAAAAATCTTTTGTGGGAAAAATCTTGCATAAGTCAAGATTGATGATTAATTGTTTCATATGCAATAGGTATGTTGTAATGCTGATGATCAACTTCTTGTTCCAGACCCTCATAAGGGCTGGGGTATGAACGTTTGGACAGTATTTATTTTGGGACATTAGAGCACATCAGACATATCGAATTGCATTCTGAATACGAAGAATGTCATTCTGATATCAAATATTTTGAATTTTTGAAATTCGCAATTTAATACACATTTTATGGCAAATCATTAAAAATTGATATTTTTGATATTTAACAGTACTTGAAGTAAAATCTGATGATTTATACTTAAAGTGTATGTAGGTGGGTTGAAAAGCCGACGATCAATTGAAAATTTTGACCTTTCGTATTGAAGATATGGATTTTTTTTCCCAAAACACCAAAAAAAATTACGTCTTTTTGGGAAAAAAATCCATAGCTTCAATATGAAAGGTGAAAATTTTCAATTGACCGTCGGCTTTTCCTCCCTGCTACATACACTTTAAGAATATATCATTAGATTTATATAATTTACTTTGAGGACTGTTATATATCAAAATTTGAAAAATATCAAATTTTTATAATTTGTCATAAAATTTGTACTATTATATTGTGATTTTCAAAAATGAAAATTATTTGATATCAGAAAGACGTGTTTCAGTATTCAGAATACAATTCGATAGGTCTGAGGTGCTCTCATGTGCCACAAAGAATACTGTCGAAACGCAATAAACGCTCATTTTAGATCCCTTAAGGATTTAGTCATTCCCAGATCTCTGTGGCCATAATTCTTTGCTTGTTAATGCTCTGCTTGCTAGCCATGGGCTTCAACATTTAAAAAAATCCAAGATTTGATATATTTTCTGAAAATATCAAGAGCTATCTTAAGAACCACTGAACCAATACTAGGCTTGTTTGTACTCATTTTATTGCATTTTTCATGCTGATTCCAAAATATGGTCATGAAAATTTACAATTCTGAAATTTTTGAATCTTATATTTGTTATGAAACTTGTCGTCTGCATTTGACACCCGTGTGGAGAAAGTTAACTCAGACATATAGTAGGGCATAATTGTCATAATGTATATATCTAATTATAGGATAATTATTACCATACTGACTCGAGTATATAGTCCCACCCTCTTTTTATAGATGAAAAATTTACCACCCCCTTTATAGGTGAAAAAATTACAAAATTATGTTACAAAAATCATTTAGAAAAACAAAATGAGTATTATGCCTGCATGAAGAGAGAAAATGTACATTTTGTAAGGCCTATGAAAGTCGACTCCTAGTTTCCCGTTACACCCGTCTCCAGTCAGAAAAAATTGCTGATCAAATATTTCATTTCGCAATATTTCAACTGCTGGTGATATTCAACTCAATCAACTGTGTATTTCTTTGTTCTTGGACTACCAGCTGTGACTTTCTGAAGACAATAGTCTTGTTACTGCTGCATCTAGGGTCTTTGAGTTTACCTTTGAGACTCACATTTTCAGTTTTCAGTCTTTAAAAAAAAGAACTAGAGCGATAACCGCACCATAGCTGAACCATGTGGCTTCGATAGTATTGCATTTAAATTTCAGCTCAATTGAAGCATTTTGAAAACTTGACATTTGACCCCTTTATTGCCCCTTAATGACCTTAAATGAATTTTAAAATATTTTTAACATGTTTAGAATATCTTAACCCTAACCGTACTAAATACTACAAAATACTACTTGATATATGCGCTGTTCGGTGCATGCATCCCACGTGGTGTGATGACGCAATCGCCCTAAGTGATATATAGGCACGGTTTAAGCTGGCCAGCGAAGCCCAAGACCCGTGGCAAAGTGTCGCCGATCGAGTGCTTGGCATGCGAGGGGTCTCGGGTTCGAATCCCACCCAGAGCAAACAACCTCTTTCCTTCTTTTCTCTCTCTATTCTTTCCTTCTTTCCCTGCCCGTCGCCAAAAAGCCCTTAGGCGGTTAGGGTTAGGTTACCACTATCGAAACTCAGTATAGGCTTCCTTAACCCTAACCGTACTAAATACTACAAAATACTACTGTGATATATGCGCTGTTCGTGCATGCATCCCACGTGGTGTGATGACGCAATCGCCCTAAGTGATATATCCGATCTCCCTCCTTCGTCACAACCCAAGACCCGTGGCAAAGTGTCGCCGACCGAGTGCTTGGCATGCGAGGGTCTCGGTTCGAATCCCACCCAGAGCAAAACAACCTCTTTCCTTCTTTTCTCTCTCTATTCTTTCCTTCTTTCCCTGCCCGTCGCCAAAAAGCCCTTAGGCGGTTAGGGTATAAGGATCATTGTGTTTAAATTTCAGCTCAATCGGAGCATTTTGGAAAACTTGACCTTTGACCCCTTTATGACCCCTTAATGACCTTAAATGAATCTTAAAATGTTTTTAAAATGTTTAGAATGTCATAAGGATCATTGCATATAAATTTTAGCTCAATTGGAGCATTTTGAAAAACTTGACCTTTGACCCCTTTATGACCCCTTAATGACCTTAAATTAATTTTAAAATATTTTTAACATGTTTAGAATATCTTAACCCTAACCGTACTAAATACTACAAAATACTACTTGATATATGCGCTGTTCGTGCATGCATCCCACGTGGTGTGATGACGCAATCGCCCTAAGTGATATATAGGAACGGTTTCGCTGGCCAGCTAAGCCCAAGACCCGTGGCAAAGTGTCGCCGACCGAGTGCTTGGCATGCGAGGGGTCTCGGGTTCGAATCCCACCCAGAGCAAACAACCTCTTTCCTTCTTTTCTCTCTCTATTCTTTCCTTCTTTCCCTGCCCGTCGCCAAAAAGCCCTTAGGCGGTTAGGGTATAAGGATCATTGTGTTTAAATTTCAGCTCAATCGGAGCATTTTGGAAAACTTGACCTTTGACCCCTTTATGACCCCTTAATGACCTTAAATGAATCTTAAAATGTTTTTAAAATGTTTAGAATGTCATAAGGATCATTGCATATAAATTTTAGCTCAATTGGAGCATTTTGAAAAACTTGACCTTTGACCCCTTTATGACCCCTTAATGACCTTAAATTAATTTTAAATTATTTTTTAAATGTTTACAATGTCATAAGGATCATTGCATTTAAATTTCAGTTCAATTGGAGCATTTTGAAAACGACCTTTGACCCCTTTATGACCCCTTAATGACCTTAAATAGATTTTTAAATGTTTGAAACATGTTTAGAATGTCATAAGGATCATTGCATTTAAATTTAAGCTCAATCACAGCATTTTCGGTTAAAATGACCTTTTTTACCCCTGCGACCCCTGGATGGCCTCTGGCGTTTGGAAACATTTTTATTATATTCTTTACATTTTTCTCTTTCATATAACACCACTTGGGGAGTCATACCTTCGTGGCATTTAGAGATATGTCCATTTTAGACCAAATGGTTAGTCAGTTAGTAAGCTAGTAAGTAAGTAAGCTAGTAACATTCACTAATATAGGCTGATACCATTTCATGGTTCAGCAAAAAGAAAAAAAAAGCGCAGTGATTTATAGTGCGCTACGCACAGGCACAACACCTAGACGTTGATCCACAAGCCTCAGCACACTTTACAGGTTGTCGCTGACCACTACGACCCCACATCATTCCATAAACCATTGATTTAACCACAAATCAGGGACTTTGCTGCTACAAGAGTGCACACCCTAGACATTCCACAAATAACCATCGTAACCAGGATCAGCTCCCCGAGTTTCGTACGGGTTACAACAAGACAATTAGCAGTAAGTTCCTTGTCCAGGGGAATTTCAAGCTAACTCAATTTTTCACAAGATCGTACTAGGCACCACCAGGGTTCGAACCCGCAACCTCTCGCACCATAGTCGAATGCCTTATCGAATGAGCTAACTTGACTGCTTTAATTCAAGTTCATCTTTAATACCACTGGGGCTGTTTTGGCATTTAGAGTTTCGTACATGTATCGTGACGACTTGTCACTAGGCCTGATGAAGCGTCAGAGATATGACGTGATACTGTAGTCAACAAAAACAGTAAGTCCAGTTGAAAAGATTTATAACCTAATCGAACTCTATCTTGACGATTACGGTAGTAGGCCTATTGGCATCTTGTTTCAGAATTTCTTGGGACCCAATGTCAGCTTGTATCGGTGCAGGTTCATTTTGTTCTTCACACATTTCTTCACAGACTTTGATGTTTCGCTTAACTGGCAATTTGTATGGAGATGCCAAAATTTGTGAAGTTTTGGTTTGTTGCCGCGCAGCTTCCTCTTTTCTGTATACAAGGCATTGAAAGAGTTGTAGAAGGACTGCTTACTGATGTCAGAAGTACCAAATATGCGATTCATCCAAGTGCACACAGTTTCCCATGGAGTGTCAGTTTTTTTCCTATACAGGAAATATCAACCATGTGACTGTTATTGATAGTTGGTGTATTCTGTGGAAGAGGGGTAGATTCTTCAGTTAGCCAATGGACTGTGATGCCCATTTTTTCAAGACTTTCACTTATGATCTCCTTTTGCGCTTTTAGTTCTTCAATGGGGACCATCAGTTTCCCGTGTGACATTATTTGCATCCTTTTCTTGGCATTTCTGCGAAGCCACTGAGTTGATGGAAGGCAGCAATCTGGTTGCAAAGTTCTCAATGCTGTTGCAAGTGAATTCCACACAGTACAATTTGTAACATGTCTTTCTTCAAAAGCTAGCACCAGTATACAAAGATGAGCCCATGTCACTGGCTGTTGAAATTGATCTGAAACAATTAATAAACAACATCATTTTAAACATGATATAATCAGTGTTTTGGGATTATGAAGGTTCTGATGAGGACAATTAGTGATATATGACGAATGTCACAAGAAAGGTCTTGATGTCCCCCCCCACACACACACACATTTCAAGTCAATTGGTGCTAATGCATGTAAATCACACAGCAATTTTTTTTTCTGAAATTGCACAATTACTTCTTTTCATCAGGGCTATATAAAAAAAATTTCCTACAATGTATGTCGGCCTAGGGCCTATTCTCAGTGATGCCAAAGCTGCACCTTAGGTGCACAATTGGGCTACTTGGCGATCACTTGCTGCTACATGTACTCATAAAAGCATGCCGCTACTTGTAATATTCAATTGAAATGACATTTACAACTTGTTTAATTTCACATTGTTAAATATTTAAGAAATACTGGATTTAAATAACATTTAGACACCCCCCCAAAAAAAATCAAACAAACACTAAGCAGTATCAACATTTAATATATATCATTTTACGCCCAAATTGTTAATTTTGGGCACCCAATATGTACACCATTTTAAAAACAGCATCAGTAAAAGCATGTAATATGGGCTCATTTTCTGTCAACACTATCAAGTTTCTAAGCTATCTCAATTAAATAAAGTTTTCTATTTTAAGGAGTATTTTGTGATCCTAGCATCCTCTTTTTATGTCATTTTTCAGTAGATATCCACGAAAAAAAGCTTATTCCCAAAGATTTCAGTAGATTCCAATTTTGCGCAAGCGAGTTATGCATGATTATGTACACTACTTCATAGACCATGACGTGTTGTAATTTTGTTGTGGTATACCAGAACGAAATTCAAATTTCACGATATCTTGATATATGCTAAACAAATTAATCTGCAAGAATTATTTTTGTACATAAACATTATGTAGCCAGAGGTTTCCAGTGATATAAAAATCTGAACTTTTTTGAGAAAAGTGGGGGGATGATGCTGTGGATCATGAAATGCCCTTTTAACATCTCATTAATTAATACTTGTAATTAATTTTTTTTTAATAAAAAGAAGCTTACCTGGAACATTATTCTTCTCTATTAGGAGTTGTACATCTGTGTGGGTCCATCTGCATGTGTTTAAAAGGTTGACATAGCTGTTCTCACACCTATGATCACCAGGCATATCTTGAGCCATGCTGATGCTGCAGAATTCTGAAACCGAAGTTAAAGAGGGTCTTAATTTCATTAGTCCTACGTGTATATGCACCTCTAAATAGTAATGAAATTTAATGAAATTGCACATATATATTATAGTATACAAAACGTAACTCACCTAATATAACTTGGAATTTGGAGCAAATTTGCAGTAAAATCACACTTTGATGCAGATTTCAGCTTGCTGTGGAGGGAACTATGGGCCTACTGATGCACTGTGTGTGCACTTTCTCCTTCACTATCTATGGTGCACTCAAGTCAAATCCATTGGTCATTGCATGGAAATAGTAGATAAGATCTATTTCCATGGTCATTGTAAGGAGTGTATGCATATAGCTCCATTGATATTGTGTGTGTGTTCAGTGTTGCATGGTAAACATAAAAGGTGTCCAATTACATGTACTCCAAAGGAGTAAGCTGTTGTGCTGGTCATCCCTAGTTATATACTGTGGCAATATTAAAAATGCAGAATTAGGATAAAATGAAATTTCACAGAATTTATGCATGAAATATTAACTAGCCACCATAACATTTATGCAAATTAGCTCCTTAGATATGCAAATTAGATTATTTTATGACAATATAAAACATTATACGCTGGCGAAGTTACGTAATTAATCGGATTAACTACCATAGCAATAGGTACAAACAATTTTGAATATATATACCGCGCTGCACTACAAGCAGGTTGCACTCATCACCTGTCTTCAATCATATAATAGATTGAATACAATACCGCTCTTTTCAAAGAGACTAATCTTACAGGTACAAGTGATTAGCATTTCTTTGACATCTATGATTCAATGCAGAGGTGCCGCATGAAAGTTGTAGTGCAGCGCGGTATAATCAAAAATTGTTTGTACCTATTGCTATGGTAGTTAATCCGATTATTACGTAACTTCGCCAGCGTATAACAACACATTTGAAACACTTCAAACTTTTAAGACAAAGTTTACTTTATGAATATAGGCTGAACATAATGCATTGGTTTAAGCAAAATATTGGCAACAATTACATATATTTATGAGTCATTTTAACTCATTTAAGGTTATTAACTATTTTAAACTGTTGGGATTTGGTAGTTGGTAGGTTTTAGCCACCACTCGATCGGTGAAATCAGAATAAAACTGGAGCTCTCCGGATTTAATATAAAAACTTAAATTTTACTGTACATGTAAGGCTTGGTATTTCACATGAGTATATATGCAAAAACTTAGAAATTTGAGAAAAATTTAGGGCGTCATTGTGGAGCAAATCACATATTATGGCTTTAACTACATTGATTATTGGTGAAAACAATATACAAAGAAAGTGTATCAAGGTAATAAATGAAAACTGGATGTTCGATTTCGTTCAAACAAACATGTCGATCAGTGTACTTTGCTCTGCTGACATAGAACTAGTTCTAGTTCTTCGGGGGGGGGGGGGGGCATGGCTGCAAAGCGGCCAACGAGGCGCTATAATGTCAGAGAGGGGTTGTCATGGTCCCATAGGACTGGTGGATTTTGTAATGTCAGAGAGGGGTTGTCATGGTCCCATACATGCACTGAACAAGTGCTATGCTGACACTGTTTTAAACTTGTATTATCTGACCCATATCAAGAAAATCAAACAAGACTAAAAAAGTTTAAAAAATATCAATCATATCAGAAATAATATTGTAACAAAGCTGTTAATAAGCATGTTAGTAATCTATATAAATAAAAGGAAGTCGCTAAATCTTGTGCGCAAATAGACTCAGAGATGATTTCACTTTCAGCTCTGATTTATTCATACATTGATCGGGTACATATTGCCATTAAACCATCTGAGGTTCATTTTTGCAAAAATTGATGGTAACTAAGAGAATAACATAAAAAACTGTTGTGTTGCTATGCAAAATCGCATGCAGTGGCATTGTGGGTAATAAGGACAGTGTGAACGCGTAATAATATTTCCATTAAAAACCATACGCAGAGCAACATTGCCCTGTTTTCTGCCAACTGCGAGGTGGCCAAGAAATGATTCAGGCTATCTAGATGCACAACATCGCAGTACTTTAAGAATGATCTTACGAGCTTTTAAGCCCTCGCAGAGCTACGCATCCCATTTTCCGCCACTGCACCGAAGTTGGCAGCCAAGAGATTAAGGCTACGTCGCGTGAATTTTATTATTTATTCTAGGCCTATAATGAATCGTCGTTTAGTTTTACAGCCACATTCATACGGGAGATTGAGGAATATACGGGAACGCATTGCACTTTATTTGGTTGAAAACGGTCAAGACCAAGAATTGGCCTCAAAATCAGTGAAAATATGGTTAAAACCGGGTTTTTCCCGGGATTTTTGTTGTCAAAACTCAGTGGTAGCGCGCACCGTAACTAACTGGCAGCAGCGGGTTGGCGTTAGCACGTAGGCGTACGGCGCAATGTGACGCGCACGCACGGGTGCATAATATGCACAGACCAACTTTCAGTGCCAGAGAAATAGAAAAGAAAAGAAAGGAAGACAAAACTGAAAAGGTAGGCCTATGGATGGGTCGGGTTGTGGATTATATGCATGGTAATGGATTCGGTTAAGAGATTACCCGCCAAGATGATAAAAATCGTGAGGATACGAGAGGAAAGAAGGAAGCTAAAAATGAAAGAATAAATAAATAAATAAATAAATAAATAAATAACGTAAAAAAAACTAAAATAATGAGAACAGAATTAAATAGATAAAATTAAAACGGGAAATCACAAGCTAAGCAGGAAATATGAAAAACGGGAACAAAATGTAGAAAAAAAGCCAAAACTAAAAGGAGAAATGTAAGAAATGGTAGATTTATAAAATAATGCATGGGAACGGGCTCAATAAATGAATAACATGGAAACGGAAATCACGAGCTAAGCAGCATGGGAACAAAATAGACCTATGCAAAAGAAACTGATGAGAAAGAAAGGAGCTAAATGAATAGAAAAAAAAAAGAAGAAGACAAAAAAAGGTAGGCCTACGGGTAGGCCTATTATACAGGTTATGATTACAGTAACTAAATGAAACGGGAGCAAACTAAAGAGGGAAAGAAAGAAACTAATCAGGAAAATTAAGGGAAAAAAGAAGTTAAAATTAGAAACTAATCACGAAAAATAAGAAAAATAAATAACAACTGAAGGAAACGGGAAATCACAAGCTAAGCAGCTGATAAAAATGAAGCTATACAGGGAAACGTATAAAGGATAGCTTCAGAAAATAATGGGAATGGGGCAAGGCCAAGATAGATAAATAACATGGAAACGGAAAATCACAAGCTAAATAGCATTTTGTTTTAATGGAAACAAACTAGGCCCGTGCAGAATAAACTGAAAAGAAAATGGAAATGCAAGAAGGGACAGGTTTAGAAAAATAAAATGTACCTTTCAATGATTCTACCTTTTCAGTAATTCCTCCTGTTTTAGTGATCGCTCCCATTTACTCATCTAGCGGGGACCCGCGCGAAGCGCGGGTATCCCGCTAGTATAATAATAAACTATCTAGTTCAAAACTTTCATTATCTATACTAATTTCCAGGGTGCATGTTTTTTTAAAGTCACACATAGATTTACTGTTCACAGTTTTTATAAATATAGATCAGATTATTTTGTTTTATATAAATAGATATCTGGTTTACTTTACATTTTGTTCTTTGAAAGTTCATCCACCTTGACTTCAGTTATGTAGGCTCTTTTGATTGTCAAGTTACTTCAGTTAGGTGAAAAAAAATACTGTTGTGTTGCCCTCAAGTGGGAAAAATGGGAAAGTTTTGTCGGTCGGTAAGATTTCTTTTTCTTTTTTTTTTTTTTAAACCTTCAGTTTTTAAAAATTCCCTCAAATATTAAATAATGCATCTTCAATTAGTGGGCATTTGTCAATTTTGACTTCTGGATTGCTAGACATGTTAGCTAATCAATTTAAGACAAAATAAAATATTAATTTTAAGCGAAAAACATTGATTTTTTTAAACAAATCTGTAAAAATCATCATTCAAAAAAATAGCGACCCTGATTTTTCAGGATTTCAGGTCGGTTGATTGAGGACAACACAACAATTTTTTTTTTGGGGGGGCCTTATGTAGGCTCTTTTGATTGTCAAGTTGAGTAATTTCAACTTTTGATGCTCTAAGTTAAATCAATTTCAAGTGTGTATTGTTTAGGCCCTTTCCTGTTTCCCGCCCGCGTCCAAAGTGGAGAATTGCAAAATATTTTATTATTTTATTTATATTTTGGATTTTCTCTTTTAAAGTAACTTTTAATGAATCCCATTTCCTACTTTCAGACTTTGATCATATCAACTATAATGATGAACAAACAAAGAACATAAATGTACCATTACTTATGTATAAAATCAAACATAATTGTAAAATAATTCAATGCATGTTCCTAGTCAAAACGGGTTGATGTAGGTTGCGACAACTTGTTTTAAAATAAAGAAAATAATAGATAATTAATAATTAAAAGTCGCCTCATTCCTTGTTTCCAACAATGAAACAGGAAACTAAGAATCAATTGTGAAGGGCCTTAATTAGGACTAATGTCAATTGCAGCCTTTGATGTTTTAAGTTAATTGGTTTGTCAATTGGTAGACAAGTCAATTGACATTCAATTATGCAGATACAATGTACCAGGGAGTGTGTGAGGAAGTACACTTGAAGTTGAGAAATATGAATATTCATGAGAAAGTTTTATTACTAATCTCGTTAGCATTGTTGATAAATGTGCAGGAAATGGGCTGAACATTGCGTTTGTGGCATGCAGCCCTTCTTCAATCGCATCTAAGCTTGCAACTACTCAACATCTAATAAATGTTACATCTATCTGAGTTTGATTAATTTCAAACTTCATCAGTTTCATCTTCGGTCATCAGTTATAATAATAGTTTTCTACAAGGTTTATCATCTTCAGTAGGTTCAATTCATCAATGTGTCAGCTACTGTGTATTTTTGCTGCATGTACTTGTTGCCGGGACTCAATATTTTAATATCATGATTATTGAGTGAATGCTTTCATGATCTATGTTTTACCGTCATCGTAATTAAAACAAAAGACACTGAACTTTTATTTTGTTACACACAAGGGAAGAAATTCTTTAAAGTCAGTCAGTCAGTCACGTTTTCTGCATGCTGGTTGGCTGTACACCATCAAGGTCCCTAGATAGCCTAAGGTTTCCTACGCTGTCATAACATGTCATTCATCATTTGTCATCAGTAAATGACTCCAACAAGTAGTAAACTTTGCCACTTGTTTTCTGGTGAAGATCTGCACTAACACTTTAGAAGTACATTCATGTATGTTACAATTTTGTTAGCATTATGAAGAATTTACATGTGTATCGCTAACTCAAAGGTGGAAAGGATTCCACAAAGGACATCACTATTTAAATCGACCTGCCAGCCAGGAGTGAACCATCATTTTCTTGCAAGACATTGACAACATTGTTGAGAATGGCTTTAATCAAGACAGGATTAATGTTCCCTTTCACTATGTATGCATGGATATATGCTTTAGTGAAAACAGGAATGATAAAAGGTATGTTATCTGATTTCTCTTTTATTTAATTGTACTGAAAATGAATTATATTGTTTTGGAAGTGAACATTATTTGATGTGTTGGCCAGCAGGCCCGTAGCCAGGATTTATTTGGGGGTGCTGATTTTGAAAAAGTGGACCTTTTTTTCAAAATGTTGACCTTTTTGGACTGGGTTGCGGATTTGGACATTTTTGGACCAAAAAGGCATAAAAACCCTCTATTTTCTCGCTCGCTACGCTCACAAATGGGACTTTTTGGGTCATAAAAGGGGACTTTTTGGGCCTTTGGCACTTGGGGAATGCACTGCACCCCCTGGCTACAGGCCTGATGGCCGGTGACCGGTGTGTTCAAGTGTTGGGTTCTCAAAGTTTTGCAAATATGGTTTTCTATGTACATGTGTGTAAAGCAAAATTACATCTCTCTTTTAAGGGGGTCAGGTCCTGCCCATGAATCTGCTATGGGTCTAATGAGTGATATGGCTAGTGCACTGTGTTACCTTTCGTGTAACTTGAATAATTTGAAAAGTTAGTTTACATAAAGGGGTACACAATTATGATGTTTTTACATGTACATTTCTTGAAGTATTGAATCCAGCACCTTTTGGCGACAGAATAAGGTTATGGTACAAATGCATGTGAAGCACGCAAAAATGTGCACTGAAGTGGGCAAATATGAGATTAATTTGGTCAGAAACCTGTATTCAGGCATCAACATTGGGGGGTGATTGTATGGACCATCCCCCTGGCAAAATATTGGGGGGATTTATCCCCCCCCATCCACTAGGATCTACGCCTATGGAACAAACCAAAAGATTGACGAAGTCCTATGAATGAAACTAGTTTTTTTGTTAGAGAAGGAGGGAGTGTAATATGTCAATTACATTTTCCCTATGCATGCTATTAAGGACAGAGATTTGGAGGGAACATGGACCTCTTCCAACTTCATTAATTCTGAAGTGTAAGTCCAAAGTATATAAAACTATACATTTTTGGAAAGAAAATGAGTTGAAATGAATATTGAAACCAAAATGTTCAGTTTTTAAAAAATCACCAAAAAAAAACACCACTTTTTGCCCCAATTTTTTCTTGACAACATAAAAAAAAAATCAGTTACGAGTAAGGTTTTCATAAAGTAGAGATGTGAAATTAGGGAAGGTTTTTTATTTGTTTGATACTTTCTTCATTTTTGGAAATATTTCGGTTTTGTTACAGTAGGGATGTGGTCAGCTATAAAACAAAGCTTGTAATATGACTGCATCAGTCGTTTGGCTTGTTCCCTAATTGAGCTATTGATAATATCTTAATTAGGTCATCTTTGGAGTGGACTAAATTCAGAGAATTTCCTGTAAGTTCAAAGTTTTAGGCCATGACATAATGGCTTGTTATGCAAGCAAAAAACATATCTTTGGATATTATCATGGTGACTGTTAAATTGCTCCAGCAGTTTGAATTCTAGAAATAATGTGTATCATACATGTAGAACAGTACCAACCACCAAACTACCATGTTACAAAGCATGTTTCATACATGTACAAAGCTGTACCTCTTACAGTAACAAACCCAAGGAACAAAACATATTGCAGGCCTAAAATTTCAGTGAGATTATGAGTTATCAGAAAAATAGGAGCTAAAATCTGCATTTTAATGAGGAGTAGAGTGTATGTGTATTTGTGAAACGTATGAAACAGGGATACATTTTCTGTCCCATCCTGATAAACTGGGAATATGCCTGCAAACAGGTATATCCCCAATTTTCTTACTATGCTAATGGGCTATATAACCCCCCAAGAGGGCGTTAAAGGCATTAGTTAGACATATTGGGGGTGAGATCCCCTATTGCATAGTACAGAATCGGACAAATACACATATGTGATGCGATCAAGCAAAATCAGCTGGAACTCGGAAATATTGGTGCCTTGATCAAACCGGATATTGCGCCTTATAAGAAATTAATGTATGTATGCATGTATGAGATATAGCCGAACAGAGGAAATATTTCCTTTTGTTTCCTGTTGTTTTAGAAATCTTTAATTGCTCATATCATTTGGAACTGGTTGTTCAATTTCAATGGGGTTTTCTGCAAAATGCAGCTTTGTAAATGATTTACATTATAATCCTGTAAGAAACTGAAAATTTAATATTTCCGCGTTCTGACTGATTTTGATTGATCACATCACATATCTGATTCCATAAACTGGGGATACACACACATGATTTCCCTTGGCAAAGTGGGGACATTTCCACACATGCATAGCGACATATCATAGTCCCACACATGCACACACACACACACAATGTTACCAATATACAGTCATGTTTTACAAGAAGAGGTGCGTCGGTGGTTGGCTGCAAACGAGGACACATTTAAACTATGGACTTACCTGCAAATGATCACTGTCCTCACTTCACATTCGCGGAGGTCTGCAGTAGGTCGCAATTGCATGCCAAATTCATTTTAGAGATATGTCCGCTATTGTGCATTAAATATAGCGAACTCAGTTGGTAGGCGCATTTCGTACTGTGTATCATACATACCTATATACACAAAAAAAATCATCATTTTGGTCCTTGGTTTGTCGATTAAATGTTGATTCAAACATCCTCGTCTTGATAGAAATACACAATGTCCACGGTTAATGGCAAACACAAACAGGGATGGGTGTGTGTGTGGGTGGGAGGGGTGGTTGAGGCTGTAAGTAATTCCACACACCTTCACCTTTTTATTGTTTGACCCTCCACAGATAGGAAATGAGTGGGCGACCTCTGAAACAAAAATATTTATGTTTACAATTAGCTTCATTAGACTTTTGGTTTGTTTTTAACTGTTGCTGTAATTTGATTTTAATTTAACTTTGATTCAGTACTAATTCAATTTGTTTCTGTTTGTTTTTGTTTTTCAGGTATATTCCATATAGTTTTTCGTTCCTTGGATGTCATTGAATATCTCCTTGACCTGCACGATGCTATCACAAAGAAAGTAGAGAAATATGATCAGGAGAAAAAAGTTTGTGACAAACAAGGCTCTGGTGTCTTACAATATCTTGACATGAATTCAAATCAAGACAAGAAAGCTAAATTCTATGAAACTGGACATGTGTCCTTCACTGTTGCACAAACTCAATTTGAATCGGACTTAGAGGACCAGGTCATGACCTTTGACCAGGTCATCTCCAATGAATGCGATGGATTTGATAGTAACAATGGCAAGTTTAGTTGCCCGATTCCAGGAGTGTATGTGTTCTTCTTCAGCAACACAAATTACGGAGATAAGGATGTCGTTTCGCTGATCCAAGATGATGTTCTTGTTGATGCATCTTTGTATGAAAATAATGGAGGCAGTAAGGTGGGGGATCAGGTCAGCCATATGGCTGTGTTGCAGCTGAAGAAGAATGACCAAGTTTGGTTGAAATGTGCCAAAGATGCTGATGTCAAAACTAAAGACCTCAAATTTGCAACTTTTTCTGGTTTCTTGCTTTATGAACAATAATAAAAGAAAGACTGAGTGAAGACAATAATACTTTTGAATGCACTGTAAATAGTTTTATTACACCAAAAACGCTGTGTACATATTCATTTGGAATTTTTGATTAAGACTATTATAGGCCTATACATGAGTAAGTGAGTTCTTATGGAATTGAATTGAGTTTATTTCAGAATACTTTATTTGTTATAGGTATCAACTGTTGAACTCATAAGATACAATGTACAAGGTAATATTTATGCTTCATTATATGACTATAGAACTACATGTATAATGGATTACATGTAGAGTTGCACCAGAGGATGATTTAAATGCTTACCAACATCCACTTTAAAACAATTTTGTAAACTGAAATTTCACTATGGTAACGTCAGTCTACAAGAAAATGAATATAATCCATAGATAAAATGTTTTGCCAAGTTTTGTTTACAAATTAAGTGTACTGCTAACTGTCCAGCGTGTATCATTTTGCACATGATCCTATCTACATGCTTAACATCGCGTGCGTATACGTGAGGACTACAATTTAATGTAATGCTTAAAAAAACTTCGCAAAACAGAATAGTGTAAAGTACATGTATTCTCTATAAGAAGAGCTGACTATAGTCTTGTCTCAAGTTGAGAGTAATGCCATGTTGGATTTCACAGTGGCAGATTCGAATTGTGCAAGCTAGCCTAATCCCTTGATGCACACACATGGAAGGGCAATTTCCCCCATAAGCTGGTGATGTAACAGCGTAAACACACCGAATCGAATCTGTCACTGCAAAATCCAACATCTTTTCAATATAATATAATGGGATTTGCAAGCTCAAATGACAGTTAAACCCTGGTGATTAACACTTTCGCAATGGTTTTGGGATGCTAAATTATCCTCTGGAGTTGTACATAATTATGTTGCTTGGAAGTGTACTGTAAAAGTGGAACTTTTTGCACTTCAAGAAGCTAATTTGAAAATATCATATTGTACCGGTCGTATTCATTCCATTAACCGCCCAAGGTGATAACAAACTCATTTTGGGATTGCGCTTATTTTGGGTGGGTTCTTACTGTGTACACACAAACAAAGTCGAGTTCAAATTTGACCTACGCCGACTTTAGGCTCTGTGTAAATGGGGTCATAGATAAAAACTCGGTATGGCATAGATTCAATTGCAAATACATCTTGAAATCGCCACGCAGGAATTTACATTATCATTATAAAAGTACATTTAGAGTGCTTAAAATCTCACATGGTCATGTAATTCTACAGCTATTCTCATTTTAACTTTAGATTGAGATATTTGTTATAGATATGTACATGCAGATATGAACATTGACCTGAAGTAGTCAATAATTGATATGATATACAAATTAATGTACTAGTATTTACTAACAAAGCAATACAATGAAGCATATATGTCGTAATGTGTCAAATGATACACTTGATATAAGCTGCGTATAACATAATTATACAAATAAAATGAAACAGGTACATGTATTATGATAAGAAGGTTCAGTACAGATAAGTCATATTTATTGTCGAACTAGTAATTTCTTAAAATCTTAGCTTAGAGTGTAAATCATTGTACTTTCTGTAACTTACTTGAAGGCGACATAATAAAAGCACATATGTGTACAAATACTGAATCTGGCTAAGACATTTAATAGTGTATTTGTAGTTACCTATCTGACCCTTAAAAACCCACTGCTCACAAACAGGCATAAGAAATTACAAAATTGTTTTACTCCTTTGAAAGTTCAATTTTGTAATAGATTTGTATCTATAATAGATGTGCATGTATTTGTATACAGACTGCAAAAGAATTTAGTGTCAGTTATTTTCACCACTGTATATTATCCTAAACAAAGACAGATAGGTCATAACTGGAAATTATCTTGGATTTTAAGACCTCATTTTTGTTGAAATCCTTCAAGAAATATAGACACAATGATCCAAAATTCTCATTCATGTTCAAAAATTGCAGTTTGCTCCATTGGATGCTCTATTGATTTGTACCCAAAGCATTCTCAAACAAGAGAACTAGTGCCATGTTATCTATAACAGTCAAATTTTCAGCCAAAATGCAACATTTGATTTTCTTCCTTCCCAAGGCCTTAGATCACTTTTTAATTTTGACATATTTATCTTTGTTTCTAGGGTATACAGGGGTGAAAATAGCTGGTACCTTAATTCGCTTGCAGTCTTTTGGCTACCGTAAAACCCCGTCTACAAGCATATAGTGTGCTTCTGATGAAAGCTACATTAATCCAGTCGCCATTATGGAGTTTGAGAAAATAAATTAAGGATTCAAGCATATACAAACAAGTATTATTTTAAGACCGATCTATTGTATTGGTGTATTAACGCTTGCTTCGAATTAATTAAGCTTTTATAAAAAACACTATATATGCTTGTAGACGGGGTTTTACGGTATTGCCTTTGCAACAATGTTCAGTATACAAATATTGACTGCTATGTGGGGCATGGTTAAAATTATAGGCCCAAGGTGATCTCAAAACCATGACTATGCCCCGAGTTTTAAAAGCATCGATTTTGGAAAGAGAAACTAATAGTTTCAATGCGAACGGCACAGATTACAATCTGCGATTTCCGCATAATTATAGTGCGCGAAAACATTAACGCGTGCGTAATATCATTTTACGCTGGGAACAAAGCACACGCAGAACTATGCCCGGAGAATAGTTACTTTTGCGGGCATAGTCAAAACTATGCCCCCTCTTTTAATCAATCAGATGGCGGTAATCTTTAGATGAGGTATTTAATAACAAATGGTACATGCACATGTAGAACTTCTGATTTCAGGACAAGACAGTTGAACGAAGAGCAGAAAAGCCAACGCTTACATAATTTTGTTACAGCAACTAATTAGTACAATAATTGCAGTTCATTATGATATTATGGTTCATTTCTAGCCCAGCAGTTTGCAGCTATAGTTGACCTCATTGAAAACTGTTTCATAAGTTCGAAGAACCTTTTAAAAAACCTTCTGAGCTGTAAATACATACTTCATACAAGTAGTTCCTTGACACTGTTCCTTCTCTGCTATAAAATAACTTTGCCAAAGCAATTAACAAATTGGCTCATAACCAGAACATTTTTGTACATACAACTTTTTATTGTGACTTAACCTAACTGTACACATGTAAAATGTACATGTAGTGCTATGACTTAATACATACATTACCATTGCTATCAGTCGGAATTGTACAGCATTTTTCATGACTTGGGTTGTTGACCCCACACCAAAAATGTTGGGGGATTGCTATTGCAATACAACATCTCTTGCACACAGGAAATGAGTATTAGTTGAATGAGGGAGTGTCACACCCCCATACCATAGACTGTAGAAAGAATACACACCTCCCAGTCTCCCACCCGATCTAGTGATGACCATACATGTGTAAAGTAACTTTCCTAATTATTCAGAGCATGAAGCTAGTAGAGTGTCCATAGTGCCTGGTATGCTATGGTGATCATCGCTCATATAAGAAACAAAAACTTAATCAATCCCAATCCAAACTTAACAGATTGGTTGTGCCAATGAAACTCATTAAGCTAAAGAAATAATAAAATTGCTTGACTGATTTCAATTGATTTGGTACCATTGTTACATGCACAATAAGTTCACCCACTATGTACACATATGCACCAAAACTGGAGTAAAGGTAGAAAGAAAAGTATTTGTAACAAATTTCTCAAAAAATGGGGCGGCCATGGCCTCCCCGGCTGCCCACTTGCTACGGCCCTAATCGAGTCACAATGAATCGCAATATCAGAAAAAAGAAAAGAAGTGTGTGCCTCTTTCTACATTAGTGATATTCTCTAAAAACTTGTTCATCCTCTCAGATTAGTTGGGATACAAAAGTGAGTTCTGAGGTCTTAGGGTATACTTTTTACTTGGTATACCACTACCCTATTTTTGCCTTTTTCAGAACATACCACATCACCTTGTTCAGTGATTCGTATGTCCCTTGGCTCATCCAGGCCTGTAATAATGCCCCCTGTATGCACATAGCCCATTGTGTCATCTTGAGACTTCTTCTGCCATACATATTTGTATATGCCATAATTGTACCAATAAGGCTCATTTTGGCAGATTGCATAAATATCAGCATGGTCTTTGGGAGCTGGTGCAAAACGGGCTTTGACAAATAATGTGGTCTCGAGAGGTTGGAAAGAGGCAACTTCACATTCTTTTCTTTTTTCATCGTCAAATGTAACTACTCTTATCTTTTTGGAATTTCCCATCAGTATTCTATCATGTGAATCCATATCTATGAAATCAACATCAATTCTCATGCTGTAAGTATGGTCAAGTTGTGTATCTGTTTTTAAATTAAATACTTGTATTTTGTCACATGAGAAGATCAATTTATTTGAATTGGGGTGTGATGTAATCATGGGAATGTGGGAGTAGTGAGATGTACCTTGCCTTTTCTTGCTATGTACATAAATCATACCACCACCCGCAGAGGACCTACTGGGATATTCTGAATTTATATAGATGTTCATATCTTTTTAATAGCCTTTTTAATTCCTGGTGGTATTACAAACAGGTTTCCCCAACCTTCTATTGCAAACAACTTATTCTCATAACCCAATGTCAGATCATGACAATTCATAGCACCTGTGATTGTATAGAGAGAGTTGTTACCTTGGTTCTGGACATCATCAGGTGATGGGTACACCTCTATCTTGCCTCCCACATGCACAGCTATTTCCCCATCAGCTAGGATGGCCAGGGGACCTGGTGATGAACTCAACTTGATAGATTTATGGAGCTCCCACTTGAAAACTGTTGGAAAAATATACAGAATCTACCTTTTACTAGAGGGGATGCTAATGTAGTGATTTTATTGGTTTCACGTCACATAGTTAGATTGTAAAAATTAATTATATATTATACTATATTAATTTTATCCTGGATGGGTTCCTGCAGGTACAAAAACCAGGTAACGAACTAAAGCAGGGGCGGATCCAGGATTTCGAGAAAGGGGACACTCCAGAAAATGTGACCCAATAGAGCGTAGCGAGCTAAGCGTCATAACTGGTGGGGTCCAGGGGCCGCTTAAAGGGTCCAGGTGGGGTCCAGGGGTGAAGCCCTGGCGGTGGTTCCGGGGGAAGAAGCTCCTGGGTTTTGGGCATTTTAGACAGGCCTATTTTGGGGGTATTTTCGTTACTTTCAAAACCAATTTGAAAATTTTGCTTTATGTTTATGGTAAAATATTGCACGATGCATGAAAACACTCCATTTATGACATTAAGTAAAAACAGCAATTCCACAGATATCTTATGCACCGACGCTTTATAGGCCATGGGCTATTCGGGCTAGGCTGATTCAGGCAAATTATTTAGGTTGATTGAGAGTGCCAGTGGCGGATCTAGAGCAGTCAGAGGTGGGGGGCAATTTTAGAAAAAATGAAATAAAATTTAATAAAATGGCCGCGGAGCGGCCATCGCGTCACGCGTGCATGACGCAAGGGGTGTCTGAAGGGTGATGTGCCCCCCTCAAAAGAAAGAATCTTTTGCAAAATGAAGACCGAATTGAAGTGATTTGGTGGAACATTTTGGCATTGTTATTGTGTCCATGAAGCCTTTCGGGGACAAGTTTTCGCCATTATTGTAGGCCTATAAAAATAAATTATGTTAAACATAAATTGGCAAATGCGCGAAAGCAGATGCGAAAATGGTCACTTGTAGGCCTATATCGATTACGCAGGGGGTTGTCTGAGGGGAGATGTTCCCCCCTCAGAAGTTGACAAAATTTGCAAAATGAAGACCTAATTGAAGTGATTTGGTGGACCATTTTGGCACTATTAGTAGGGATGGCCACTGTCAATACATTATATGCTAGAACGGTTTCCTACTTACTGTGTGTGTGCATGTGCACTCGCCAATGTATTTTTCTATGCAAAAACAGCTCCATGCACTAAATCCAAGCCCTGATAAATGGCAACAGTACTTGTTGTGGTTCAATTTATAGGCCTAAAGCAGGGTGTTTCAAGAAATTCCTTATTCTACCAGAAAACAATAACCAAATTCTTTCAACACCTGATGCACAGAATGGTGTCACTTCAACCTGTTGTTGTTCTCATCTCATTAATTTACAGGTTGTCACTGACTACTACTACGGGCCCAACATCATTCCACAAACCATTTAACAACAAATCAGGGACTTTGCTGCTACATAAAGAGTGCACACCCTAGACATTCCACAAATAACCATCGCAACCAGGATCAGCTCCCCAAGTTTTGTATGGGTTGCAACGAGACAATTAGCAGTAAGTTCCTTGTCCAGGGGAATTTCAAGCTAACTCAATTTTCCAGAGCATACTTGGCACTGCCAGGGTTCGAACCCGCAACTTCTCGCACCATAGTCGAACGCCTTAACAATTGAGCTAACTTGACTGCTCAATTTACATTTGTGAAGTGTATGAGTACATCAATGTGGCATTTTCATGCAGTTTTAAATACACTGCCATGTTTTTACTTAATTATAATAAAAAGAAATCTGAGTTAATTTGGGCTATATGTAAAAAATTATGGACATTTTTGGGCTATTTTAGGGCAAAATTTGGCCTAAAAATGGTTAAAATATGCAAGTTTCTAACATTTTAAACCATTTTATGATGTGTAAATGGTAGTTATATTAGGAAAATAAAGGGTTTTTGTTGATAGAGAAGTGATAAATTATCAAAACTGTTAAGTGGCAGCACATATAAATATTTGGCATGGATTTTTGGCTGGGTGAAGTAGGACAAGCGAGATATAGCATCTTGCCCAAGGATACAACACATTGGTTCTGGCAATAAGGTTCAAACCCACAACCTTGCGCTCATATAAAATTGAGCCATCTAACCATTAGGTCACAGTGCTCTATACTAAGCACTACATGCACACCCCTCTGTAACACCCTAGTTTAAAAATGCCAATTTATCCTTCAATTTTGGGCTCCTAATACAAGCACTAGAGGTACTCTATTTTGTTTCCCACTCTCACAATTCAATATGGTAGATTTACCATAGTGTTACACACATAGCTATTCTGAATTTAAATCTATCTTTGAATCCAATCCAGTCCTGGTGGTGTTGAAATGCATGTAACA
The DNA here is from genome assembly GCF_039555335.1 of Amphiura filiformis. Taxonomy (NCBI): domain Eukaryota; kingdom Metazoa; phylum Echinodermata; class Ophiuroidea; order Amphilepidida; family Amphiuridae; genus Amphiura; species Amphiura filiformis. Next base: position 45,287,354 of record NC_092632.1, on the reverse strand, counting down.
AATGTTTCTTACCTCTATCCTGCTCTCCAGCAAATATGATATCTCTAATCACTTCATCTATATGAGGTCTCATGACTCGATCAGTGGCCCAACACCGCTGCATCAGATCCAATAGGGGATGTGCTGCAATGTTAGTGATATCTGGTCTTCTGTCATCAGTTCCTACCAAATACATGATTTGCATTCCTTGCATATCTTTATAGGGGACTTCACATGTTACTAGCTCCCAAATTACAATTCCATAAGAAAATATATCCGAAGCTTTGGACAATTTGAGTTCCTTGAACACTTCCGGGGCAAGATATGGGACTGTTCCTCTGACAGCAGTGGAGACAGTTGTGATAAGATCTCGTGCAATACCAAAATCACACAACTTCAAGAGATTCTCAGCGGTTATCAAGAAGTTACTGGTTTTAATGTCTCTATGTGCCACATTATTTTTCTGCAAGTACTGAATTGCAAGGGCACCTTGAAGGGCCCATGCATACAATAATTCAGAACGCAGACGTGTTTGTTTTTTCAGATAGTCATGGAGGGACCCATTGGAAGCAAATTCGGTGATAATGATGATGGATGCTGTTGACATTATAGCTCCTATGAAGCTAACAATGTAGCGATGCTTCAGCCTGCTTAAGAAGGAGATTTCACGTTTTTGTTCTTCCCTTTGCTCCGGTTTTTTTGGACGCAAGACCTTTTCAGCAACTTCTGTTTTACTCGTCTTGTCTTTGCTTGTCAATGTTGCTCTATATACATCTCCATACGTTCCACTCCCTATCAGTTCATGACGTTCTATGTTCTTTTCATCAATAACATTCAGAGGTTCTGCCTTGGGGCAGGACTGGGATTCGTGTAGGGAGTTGACACGGGGAATTGCTGAAGCCATATCTCGGTTTTAGATTCTGTAATTTAACCATACATATTTGATCACAAATTTGGCACCTGTTCATAAAAGTACGAAGTAGAGCCCCAAAACATACTTTAAGGTAGTATTGGAGGCATTTTCTAGAAATTAGAAAATGCTTTGAGCATGTTTTAAGCAGCTTAATTGAGTAGGGTAAAGTACACTTTAAAGGGCTTCTCTTTTTATTGATAACAACATTGAGTTCACAATTAGAAATAATATCTATTAGCTTATAACATTTCACGATTAGAGATGATCTTACCATCAAGTGTGATAACTGCGATTCCGTTTTCATTGAATTCAATAACCAGCAAACTCCTAATTCAATCATAGGGGTCATTTATCGCCCAGACACAGTTAATTTGGATAGCTTCTTTTCTGATGTTGCCAGAGTTTTTGATATCATCAATAAGGAACATAAGATTTGTTACGTAGCTGGAGACTACAACCTTGATCTACTTAAACATGGTTCTAATAATAAAGTGTCTGAATTTGTTAATCTAATCTATTCTAATAATTTCTTTCCCTGCATTGATAGACCTACACGGATTACTGAAAATAGTGCAACTCTTCTTGATAATATTATGACCAACGATATGACTGCTAAGATCAATTCTGGTGTCCTAGTTGTTGATATTTCTGACCATTTCCCAATTTTTACCTTCACATCAAATATAAACTCTAGCAGCCATGTGAATCCTGTCACCCAAATATTTGAGAAGCGCCAATTGAAGACTGATAATATCAAAGGTCTTAAGAATGGTATATCGTTAACTAATTGGAATGAAGTTTATAGGGAATCTAATCCTAACATAGCTTATAATATTTTTGATACTAAACTAAAAAAATTACTAAATACCCATTGCCCGATAAAAACATCCAAAGTTAGTAAGCATAAAACCCTAAAAACCTTGGGTAACACCTGGCCTAATAAAGTCAATTTTCACTAAAGATAAATTATATAAACAATACTTGGCTAAACCTAATCCTGAAAATAAACTTAAATACACAAAATTTCGCAATATACTAAACTCCCTACTACGCACATCTAAGAAAAACCACTTTAGTTTTCAGCTTAATCTTCATAAGAATAACATGAAGAAGATGTGGCAAACTCTCAATAATATTCTAGGCAGGAATAAAACCACTAAACCTCCTAGCCATTTTACTGATGATGATGGCAATGTAATTAAAGATCCCAATAAAATTGCTATGAAATTTAATGATTTCTTTACTAATATAGGTCCATCTCTTGCAAGTAAAATCCCTCCTCCTAATATCTCCATTTTGGACCAAATTAAGAGTGCTAAGTCCCCGTTGACCTCCCTTTTTCTATCACCTTGTTCTACCCAGGAAGTTCTAGAAATTACGCATTCCCTTAAGACCAGCACCAGTTGCGGTATTGATGGCGTCAGCTCAAACCTTCTTAAGCAGATCATCCCCGAAAATTTTTAATAGCTCCTTGTCAACAGGTATTGTTCCATCAAAATTGAAAACGGCCAAAGTGAATCCGGTTTTTAAATCTGGTGACAAACATACGTTTACCAATTATCGTCCTATTTCTATCTTGCCATCTATTTCAAAATTGCTTGAAAAGATCATTTATAACCGGATCCTTGACTTTATTACTAAGCACAAAATTCTCAGTCCAAACCAATTTGGCTTTCGCAAAAACCATTCCACCTACATGGCCATTGATAACCTGTATGACACTATAACCACTGCAATTGACAAGAAACTATGCACAGTTGGTATCTTCTTGATTTAAGCAAGGCTTTCGACACCCTTGACCATTCCATTCTCCTTCAAAAACTTTACCACTGTGGCATTAGAGGAACTTCCAATTTGTGGATTAAAAACTATTTAAAGGACAGACAACAATTTGTTGTTTTCAATGGGAAAAATCCCCACTAATACCATCCATTGTGGAGTTCCTCAGGGTTCGATCCTGGGTCCTTTACTTTTCCTCCTTTACATAAATGATCTGCCCAACTGCTCTTCTACACTTAAATTTATACTTTTGCAGACGATACTAATATAATTTGTACCAATAAAGATCCTACTAGCCTTGAAACTTTACTAAATAAAGATCTTGAAATAATTTCCAATTGGTTTAAATTAAACAAGCTGTCACTAAATGTAAGTAAAACTAATTACATGATATTTAAAAATAAATATAATCCAAATCCTAACATTGAGATCAAAGATGATATTGATAACAAACAATTAGGTCAAGTAAACACTACTAAATTCTTAATCCTAATCCTAATTGATAATAATTTAAGTTGGAAGTCCCACACCACTCACGTTTGTAACATCATCTCTAAATATAATGGCATCATCAGAAAAGTTCGGCAATTTCACCCAATTGAGTCATTACCAACCCTGTATAACTCTTTGGTTTATCCTTACCTAAACTATTGTGCCATTATCTTGTCTGATAAGAACAATTCTCACCGTGACTCTGTTCTCCTGTTGCAAAAGAAGCTTGTCAGAACCTGCACTAACTCGCTCTGGTTAGCACATTCTGACCCACTTTTTTCATCACTGAAAACATTAAAAATACATGATTTGTACATTCTCCAACTTGTGATTTTTATGTATCAATTTTATCATGGTCTCCTTCCCAATGACCTACTTGATCATAATTACTTTATTGTTAACAGTGATGTGCATAATTATAACACTCGTCATGCAGGTGATATCCATATTGATCAAACCAACACGTGCCTTGCATATAACACCATTAGAATCCAAGGTGCATTACTTTGGAATAATTTACCATCAACTCTGAAAAATGCACCCTCGGTTGCTGTTTTCAAACAGCACATGAAAAAATATCTTCTTGGAAAATATATGCCAAGTGATTCGTAATTTCCCATCATGTTTCACAATTTACTACTATTCATTTGGGTCTCTCGTATTTTGCTATCATGTAAGCATATTTTGTTGTCGGCACCCTCATTTTTTGGTACATTATTCAGTATAGGGCCTATTATAGGCCCACTATTTCTACATTTCCACTTGCAGCATTTTGGCTTTAACTTTTTGCTTTTCACTATTTTGGACATTATGCTGAGTGCATGATTTTTGTAAGTTTGTACCACTCTGAATTTTTACCTTGTATAATTTATTATTATTTGTAGTTCTTTGTTTCCAGTTGTAACTTTAGGTCGAGGGCACTGCACCTCACGTTCTGCGTTTAGCAGTGTCCTCATCCATCATCTTGCCCATGTAAGTTTTTCATTGATATTTACCTTTTTCAATGTATACTGTGTATATTTATATTTATAATTTTCATAATTGTACAATTCATTGTATATTGTAGCTTGATGAATATTGTTGCTTGTTGCTTGATGAATGGATAAATAAAATTGATTGATTGATTGATTGATTGATACACTGATCAATATGCCTTTTGTTTGAAGCAAATTGGTCATACGGTTTCCATCAATAATCAATATAGTTAATGAGCTAAAAGGACTGTAGAGGCTAATTAATATGTAATTTTTGCTAATATTTTGCTAAAATTTAAAAAATCAATGCATAAATGTTCATGTTACTTTTATTTTGCATACTTTTGTTCTGAAACCTGGTCAAAGTGTTTCTAATAATTTATGTTCTAATGTGTTATATAGTAAAGCATAATTTGCATATTTGCATAATTAACTAGCATTTATGCAAATTATCTTAACAACCGCCTAAGTCCCAGCATCACATGTTAATAAGGGCCAATCATTCCATGAAGTACAAGAGACAAAACTGCTGCGCACATAAATTTCGCTTAAATGCAATGACATGCAATGCTTTATCACATAATGCAAAGTAATAATAATAATAATAATAATAATAAAACAGCATTTATATAGCGCATTGTGAATCTCAGATTCCTCAATGCGCTTTACATATTTAAAAACTACCAAACTTAATTTACAATATATGATTTTAACTTAAGAATTATACAAACAATACTATGCATAAAAATAGCAGACCAGCTGCAAGCAAACAACTTTAGAACATGTAGAATGGCAAGAGTAACACTAACACCAGTATACAACACTGGCATGATTTTTTAGACACACATGATCAAACGATCTGCCATATTCTGCCCTCATGAATATGTGAGAATTCGCAGCATACAAAGCAATCAGATTTTTGCTGTTGGTGAATTATAGTCATTTGTAGTTGTTTACTATAAAAAGTTATATCATTATTAGATTGCTCTCAGTCTTATCACTTGTTGAGTGCATTAGCACATAGCACTTGGTATAAGAATGTGACTTTTGGTGAAATTTTAGATTTTCTGATTTAGTTAGTGTCTTTACGGGGGCATTGGAAGCTGCTGGTTGTATATCTCTATGGGACCGCTATGCCTAAGGTTTGATATCTCTAAGGCTCGCTATCACTAATTTCAGGTAAGGTTTGCTATCTTAAATTTCAAGTAAGGTTTGCTGTCTCTAATTTTAAGTAAGATTTGCTATCTCTAATTTCAATTCAAATATGTTGCAGTATCTCTAATTTCAAATAAGGTTCGTTATCTCCTGATCACTCTCATTTAAATAAGTTTTGCTGTCTCTAATTTCAAGTAAGATTCACTATATTTAAGGTTTCAAATAAGGCTAGAATGAGTTGAACACAGTAAATATGGCATTATTATCTACTGAAGACAGTAATTATGTAAATGATAGTGAACCTTACTTAAAATTAAACATAGTGAACCATAAATAGAATTAGTGATAGCATACCTTATTTGAAACTAGTGATATCAAACCTTTTTAAAGTTAGTGAGATAGATATCAAACCATTAGAATTAGTGAACCTTATATAGAATTAGTGATATCAAACCGTAGAACTAGCAAACCTTATTCTTATTTAAATAGTGAACCTTAGAAGTAGCTGACAGGTTTTTTTTAAATGTAAATTGAACCTTTTGTGTATTAGAAGTAGTGAACATTTTATCCCCTTTGGATTATACGTTAGTGATAGCAAACCTTGGAGATAGCAGACTGTCACCCACAAGAATGTGTAAAGTTTTCCAAACAAAGCTCAATCTTCAAAAGATATTGGTTATTTGTAAAATTTATTTGCAGATTTTGTGCTTGTCTTACCTGTTACACCTTATTCCTCAAAATTATGTGTAGAATATCAAATAGTCAGTGGTTGGATTGGAAATTTCAGTGGAAACCTGAAGAAGTAACACTTCAATATCAGCGTGAGCAAGGAAATTTAGTCTATTTATAGGACTTACATGTATATGTATTTTATTATGTACGTTGACATGGGAAATTTATTATGAATATTAATTATTATTTGTACAATGTGTGATAATATGACTGTTATGTTATAGTCTGATCCTTTATCAAAAGTAAAGTCCAGAGTTTCAGAACACAAGTGATGTGAATTCCATAATTTACAAGCATTTAATTTCACAGGGCATATGTTGTAAGAGCTATCCCCGGAGGTATCAGTATACCATACCTGTTGGGCAACCCGTAAATCCAAAATATCCTGACCCGATGTGGACAGATCCAGACTGTCAGTGAATCTTGATTTTTTAAATTTCAAAATTTATGAGTCGGGATGGATCAGGGAGTATAAACAGGTTGCGCTGATTTGAGATAGACTGGGGTTCTTTCTTCCAGTCCAGGTTGGGATCAGCAAACAAATTATAAATATAATATTATTATAATATTATTTATAAATAGAGAGGGCGGCCTATCTGCTGTGCCCTAGCAGGACATCAGTCAATATGAGACATTAAATATTAAATCCGAGGATCCAGAGGATACATGCCTGAGAAATATATAATAATTAAAGAAATGAAGCTCAGACAAACTGGCATCTATACTATTAAAGAGGAACTTGCCGATAATCGATACTTTGAAGAGGAACTGATCGATGCTTTGAAGAGGAACTTGCCGATAATCAATAATTTTGGGATTGATTCATCGGTATCATCTCAGAGATTATAGATAAATTATAAATTAATAAATAGATGATTAAATAAGTTCTAGCATTTCCAGATTAGTTGTAAATGCATAGATAGATAGGCCTAGATAAATTAATAAAAACAAATAATTATTTGGATTTGTTTCATGTATCCACCAACGCGTTGCTTATCGTTGCTATGGTTGCTACGGATAAGCTTTAATACGCGTATACTATACGCGCATGTTCAAGACGACCGGGGTACCGTTTGTGGTGACTTTCGATGGAGAGTGGGCATTATTAGCACGGTAACCGCAACTGTATACGGTAATAAATCAACTGCATTCATTTATGATAACCTTCGGAACTGACTTCTTTTGTGATGACTTTCCGAAGATTTAAAATTTAGGTAGGCCTAGGCATATATGGAAAGTAATTTCAGTTTATTCGTTTGTCATGTTGTGATGAATTTCGATGGGGAGTGTGGGGCATTATTAGCATGGTACCTAACCGCAACCGCTATAATATCTCAACAATGGCGTATATTTCTTTTTGACATTGGGGGGAGGGATGAAAACATTTCTTGAAGTAGGCATATTAATAGTGAATCCGGCATCTTTTGGCAACATTAACAATGGCGTAGATTTCTTTTGACATGGGGGATGGGTCCGTTTAAATCAATTTCTTGCAATAGGCCTACAGTGAAGCCAGCATCCACCGGAATTTACGCCTATGTAACTCAACATTCTTGAAACCCAATGTTGCTATAGGCCAACTTGATGCAACAGAAACAAATATAAAAAAGAAAGAACGAACAAAAGAAAGAACATACATGCGTCAACATGGAGGTGATTCAGTAGACCATGCCCCTTATCAAAATATTGAGGAATTTATTACTCACCCCGGGATTTATGCCTATGTAAAGAAAGAAGGAAGGAAGGAAGGAAAAAAGGAAGGAAGGAGGGAAGGAAGGAAGGAGGGAAGGAAAGAGGGAAAGAAAGAAAGAAAGAGAAACAACGGGAAAGCAAGAAAGAGAAAGGGAGAGATAAACGAAAAGAAAGAAAGGGAAAGACAAAGAAAAAATAGACAGACAGAAAGAAAGAGAGAGAAAGAAAGTGAACAAGCAAGAAAAAGAAAGAGAAATGGAACGCAGGAAAGAGAGAGAGATAAACTGAAAGAAAAAGGGAAAGGCAAAGAAAAAATAAGTAAAAAGGGTGTTTGGTATAAAAAGTCCGCAAAAGATTTTATGCTAAGGAAGTCGTTTGCAAAGTAGAGGCAACAAATGGTAGGCCTACCACACCACTAACCGCGTAATAATTGAGCTGTTAAAAGCGATACCAATTGCCATGATTACCATTTCCATCGTTTATACTAACCGCTCCCATTTACTCATCTAGTGGGGGCCCGCGCGAAGCGCGAGTACCCGCTAGTTATAATTCTCTCTCTGTGTCAGGTGGCGCTGTGTAGCGCTGCTGTGGTCTTCACAAGAGTACGCCATCTCACTCGATCCGATGCCAAGTGTGTTGCACCTTGCATTCCCTGGTTAGAAACCAGCTTCACGTCATTAGTCCAAGATGTTGGTGGATGTCCTCTTCCTCGTTTGCCTTCCATGGCCCCTTGCAAAATCTGTTTTTCTACACCTCCATGTTTCCTAACAATATGGCCAAAGTACTTCAGCTTTCAATTAAGGAGAGAAAAAATCCGAATGGTTCTGATTTTTTCTCTCCTTTATTATAATGCCAGTTTGTCTGAGCTTCATTTCTTTAATTATAATATTATTTATAAGCTATACAAACATAAACATTTTCATCCATGATGTGAGAACTGAGTGAGAATACTATGATTAGCAGACACTTAAAACACTACACACACAGTATATTGATGGTGCACTTTACAAGTGTACAATATAATGCATGTTTGGTCGTCATTCTTGGTTTTCAAATAAAATTGACCGCATTGGATCTGGAAAGGCTAGAACGGATCAGGATGAGGTTTGCCGAAGTTCGGATCAGCCGTTCCGGTGTTCGAAAGAAAACAAATAAGGTCCGAATTGGATGGGATTGTACCAATTTGTTCGGGACTGGTCTGGTTGGTATTATTTGAGTTATGCCAGGATCAGGGTGGCTCCGGAACCAGGGGGGCCTGGCCCTCCAATGATTTTGGTGAGGGGGCCTAACTACCCTAGGGATCCCCAATATTCTGAGGTAAAATTCATAATTTTAGAGAAAATTCATGATTTTAGGATCAAATTAATAATTTTAAGGTAAATTTCTGTAAAGTTTCTGCACTTCCAAATGGGAGGTGGATACCCCCTCCTGCACCCACCCCTTCAGCGTTTCGTGCCTCAGAGCAGGCCAGACATTTTGGGCCCTCCAATATTCAAAATCATCCGGAGCCTCTGCTACTGTGAATAGGAAAGAAAAATTTAAAAAGCTGTTTCTAGAAGATATTGCTACTTAAGGACTAAAACCAAGAATTGTACCAAAATGACACATTGTCAGGTGTATAATATGAATCTCGAAGTCTGTGCCAACAAATTCTAGTAACTTGCCAAGTGATAAATCAATTTATATTATAAACAATAGTTTCTATCATATCAAGTTTACCATGAATAATACAGACAGAGTAGACTGGGTGGCCAAGATAAAGGGGTGCACTTTTGATACCAGGAACTATGAGACATTATTTCTCATCATTTTAAGTTGATCGCAAATTTGTACTTTGCTGTTGAGGAAGTTCCAACACAGTTACTTTAAGGGCCAGACTTAGCAACAGTGGTGTAGTGTTCTTGTGGATTTGAATTACAAAGGTATGTTGAATTTTTGTTGTTCATATTGTATTGTTATGTAGAATTCAGTTCATCTTTCTTGTCACTTCTAATGCATGATAAGCCAATGATACGGCATTGTTTCATTACCCGACATCATCCGAACATGACTTTATGTACACACTGTGCATAAGCAAAATACTGTTAAGTCAGAAGTACTTATTAGCTAATTGGTAAGTGTAAGCATTTATCACACTTTGCTTAATTTGTTCACATCTCATTTCAGGTGCAGAAATGAAGTTGGCATCATCACTCCTACTCCTTGTTCTCCCATTGGGTACATTGGCAGCAGTAGCTTTTGATCCACCAGAGCCTACTCCATCTAACCAGTGTCATGCTATTGCTGGGGTACCGGGCGTGCCCGGTGTACCAGGCCAAGCAGGAAACAATGGCTTACCTGGCCCTCCCGGCCCTAGGGGCGACAGCGGCACACCCGGAAACCCCGGCCCTCAGGGCCCCTCTGGACCAGTCGGCGAACCGGGCCAACCAGGGGAAATTGGATTAACCGGTCCACGATCGGTACCTGGAAAATTAGGGCCACAGGGGCCCCCCGGATCAAGCGGCCCCATTGGAGCAAGGGGCCCTTCCGGATTAAAAGGGGAACCCGGTCCAGTTGGGGCCCAAGGAAATCCAGGGTTGAAAGGTCAAAATGGCGAGGCTGGGTCAACGAGACATTCTTCATTTACTGTTGTGAAAACTTCACCACAAGAGGGTGTAGTAGGTGATATCGTCACATTCGAAGAAGCAACTACAAATATCGGTGATGACTTTAATCTTGAACAAGGAAAGTTTACATGTGAAGTACCTGGTGTTTACGTTTTCTCATTCACAGCAATGATTTTTTCTGGATCGGCTGGAGTCTCCCTGGTCAAGGATGGGACTGTGGTAGTAGGTACATACACAAGGAATACCAACAACAACATTGACCAGGCCACTGCTATGGCTGTGTTACAACTGCAGAGTGGGGATCAAGTCTGGATGAAATTCAGTCACAGAGGCAGAGTTTACTCAGAATCATATAAGTTTACTTCTTTCTCTGCATTCTTACTTCATGAACTGTAAGGTGGTTATGTGAGTGCTTGGAATGGGTTCAACAAATTTTCTATGATTGAATGATTTGGAATAGATACTTTTGCCAGGACATTGCTTTACGGTTTACAGCATTGGTTTACAGCAACATCGACAACATGCTCATCTATCCAGGGGCACAGTTCTTTAACATCAATACATTTGTACATTAAAATGTCCTTTGAAAATTTTGGTATTAAAACTCAAACTCTGCAACTTGAGGTCAAATTTTGCACTATGATTGTTTAATTGAGGTTATTGAACTTGGGATGAGACCATTGTGGTCCATAGTGATATAACACTGTGGCAAAATGGTTCACTTCATTATGACACAACATAATGATGTATGTCTACTCCAGTGTCTACTACTCTCATTTGAATTTCTGTGATTCACTCTCACTAGGATCCACAATATGCTCATCTATCAGGGCACAGTTCTTTAACCCCAATACATTTGCACACTCATTGAATGACCTTTCACAATTTGGGAACAAAAACTCATACTCTGCAACTTGAGGTCAAATTTTGCACTATGATTGTTTCATTGAGGTTATTGAACTACGCCATTGGGATGAGGCCATTGTGGTCCATAGTGTCTCTGAACAGAGTGCCTGGCTAAGAATCATTGATATATCGATTTACATGCAAGAAATTGTGGATTGGCAATAGCTAGCATTTTGTTCCTTTAGAAGTTTTAAGTTTACTTTCATTATTACCAAAACAAGACTCTTTTGGTAGTGGCTCTTAAAATGGTATCTGTACCATTGTTCACCGTGATGTGGCACTGACGTCAGTGCGCATTTGATTGGGCGCAGCCTCAAATGGCTAGCATTTGCTCAAATCACCGGTGTACACATGCACACATTTACAGATGCTGCATAGATGCACAAGCGAAACAGCTGCTCAGTTCAACGTGTTGACGTCACTGCCACATCAGGGTGAAAATGGTATACTGTCTCACAGAGTACCATCTCTTAGTTACAAGATAAAACATATGCAATTTTATCATGCTGTATTAAGGAATACAACATGAGGCAGCTATTAAACTTATGATTTTATTGAACTATAGGGTCAGTCCATGTCAAAACAGACTGAGTGTACACCCACCCTCTTGGATTATGCTCTCCTTTGGCTCAAAAGAACCTTTCATGGACCCCTAGGTGAGATCACAAGAAAAAATTCAAATTCAATTTCGTTTCGAATGGCGGGCCATCTAAGTTTGGCGACCTTGACCAAAATTGGGAATTTAAGGTGTCAAAATGACAAAGCGCTCTCTTTGAGAGGCATTTTCTTCTTAATTAAATCAGTTGTGACCCTCTTTTTGAATGTGGTCACTCACTGGCTGTGTCTGAAATGCCTAATGCCAAAAAAGATTGATTTGAATTTCGTTGGGATTTCAGGGGGTCAAAATCAGCACTTCATACTGTTCAATCAAATTATCTTTGATTTTGAAGGACCCATGATAATGCCACAGTGCACTTATAGGTCCTAATTATGTTCAGAATGGATTAACCATGTGCCAATGTCTATGAGCAATTCAAAAAGAGAAATTTCTAGACCCCTACAGAATTTTAGGCCCCCTAAAGTGGTTCAGCCACAAATGGCGCTTAAAATCGGCAAATTTTGACACCTAATAACTTTAGGTGTACACCAGATATGAATTTCTAGTCTTTTGCATCTGAAAGAATGTAGTCTAATGTTACTTGGAACATAAGATTTGTTTTGTATTTTTTGTGTTTTGATACTTTCAAAAAGGTCGTTGACCTATGAACATTTTTCGTCATAGCGCCCTCCTGAAAGGTCTGACACATAACAAACTATACATTTTGGAATCCTCATGACCATACTGAGTAATTTGATATATTACTTGACATAATTGGGAGCATTCTGAAAATTTGACTCCCATAACCTTTACTTTGCATGTGCATCGTTGCCAGGAAGTGCATTTTTGACCCACTTAAAAATCCATACAGAGGATTAGAAAGTAGTTTTTCTTATTACTTGACTCAAGAGCAACTTGAAATATCAGGATAAATAATACAAATGGCTATAAAGTGATCAAAAATATAAAAAATATCATACTAAAATTGGCATTTTGTACCGTATCCTGTATGCATGGTATGTTAGGCAAAAATGACTATTTTTGAAAGCGTCAACTTAATACTAAAACACAAAAAATACAAAACAAATCTTATGTTCCTAGTAACATTAAACTACATTCTTTCAGATACAAAAGACTAGAAATTCATATCTGGTGTACACCTAAAGTTATTAGGGGTCAAAATTTGCCGACTTTAAGTGCCATTTGTGGCTGAACCACTTTAGGGTGGCCTAAAATTCTGTAGGGTCTAGAAATTTCTCTTTTTTTAATTGCTCATAGACATTGGCATATGGTTAATCCATTCTGAACATAATTAGGACCTATAAGTGCACTGTGACATTATCATGGGTCCTTCAAAATCAAGATAATTTGATTGAACAGCACGAAGTGCTGATTTTGACCCCCTCTGAAATCCCAACGAAATTCAAATCTATCTTTTTTGGCATTAGGTATTTCAGACACAGCCAGTGAGTGACCACATTCAAAAGAGGATCACAACTGATTCAATTAAGAAGAAAGTGCCCCTCAAAGAGAGCACTTTGTCATTTGGACCCCTTAAATTCACAATTTTGGTCGAGGTCGCCAAACTTTGATTGCCCGCCATTCGCAAACAAAATGGAATTTGAATTTTTTCTTGTGACCTCACCTAGGGATCCATGAAAGGTACCCCTGAGCCAAAGGAGAGCAAAATCCAAGAGGGTGGGTGTACACTCAATCTGTTTCGACATGGACTGACCCTATATGAATCAGCATAAAACTGTTATATTATTAGCTGCTGTAAGTAAATTGACTTGTGTCACACATCTTCCACATTGGCTGACATGCAACCACATCCTGTATCATGTGGGCATATGTTCTTGTTTTAGCCAATGAAACATCAATATTTCATGACCTAATTCACTCATCCAATCAGGAACCTACTCTATAAATTATTTCATGCTTGCACTGGCGCAACAAATATGAAAGAATTGTGACAGGACCATAGAGATAAGACCCAAAGAGAACCTACTCCGATTGCGCTATTCCAGATGAAATCCATACACCCCCTATGTGTACAAATCTTGTTTGTATGGATGACATGACCTTAATCTTCAACACAGGTAGTGTGAATTTCAAATGTAGTTACCTGAATGGGTGACTCTATTTGAAATCTGCACTCCCTGTCCTGTGTAGGAGATGAAGATCATGTCATCCATAGGGGGTATATGTATTTCAATTGGAATAGTCCATTTGTTCACACCCCTCACCAACAAGTTGAGTTGACCTACATCACAATTATATTACTTGGCAGCAAAGGATCCCGGCAAAGGATACAAGTAAATGAATTGAGTCATAAACATCGTGTCTGAGATGAGTGATTGTACTTGGCACTTGTTGTTAACAATTTTATGCAACATTCTACTGTCACAACTTTAGATGCAAGTTAAGATTTTAAGTAAACCTTATTTTATTAGCAGCAACAACTTGGTGGTAAATGTTAGCTAGCACTGTTTTATAGAGCACTTCATATAGAGCTGAAAAGAAATCTAAAAAATAATTTTACTGGATTATTAAAACTTCAGTGGCACAACTGTCATGACATATGAATGATTGGCCTTATTCATGTTATTTGTCTCAAGAAACTTATAATGTAACATTTTCTTTGTGTCTACCTGAAGTTTGCATTGCTCTAGACTGTTGATATTATGATATGTAATCATAAAGGTATAGTTAAAAAGTGATCTATAAGATTTCCTTGACTTAGATTTAAATTTTTGAATCCACACTGCAAAAATACTGTTTAAACTTTTCAACAACCAGGGTTGTTTATTTTAGGTGACATGCTTAAAAAACAGAAAAAGGTGTTTAAGCTTCTATATAATAATACTGGTAGTCTGTGACTCTGTGCCTCTGTCTGTCTGTCTGTCTGTCTGTCTGTCCGCCTATTTTCTCGGAGACTAGGAGTCGCATACGTTCCTCAAACTTGGTGGGTGGGTGCAGCTTGACCCCATACAGAACAAGTTTGTATTGGTTAGTGGGTCAAGGTCACCCAAGGTCATCTAGGGGTCATCTGAGGTCAAATTAGCAAAAACTGTCATATGGGCATGATACTTGGTAGGTACAGTAAGCATTTAGAGCCAAATTTTTGAAGGTCATTTTGGGGTCATCCGGGGTCACCCAGGGGTCATCTGAGGTCAAATAACTTAAAACTGTAGTATGGGCATGAAACTTGGTGGGTACAGTCAACATTTAGAGCCAAATTTTTTGAAGGTCAATATGGGGTCATCCGGGGTCATCTGAGGTCAAATAACTAAAAACTGTCATATGGGCATGAAACTTGGTGGGTACAGTCAACATTTAGAGCCAAATTTTTGGAAGGTCATTTCGAGGTCACCAGGGGTCATCTGAGGTCAAATTATTAAAAACTGTTGGATGGGCATGAAACTTAGTGGGTACAGTCACCATTTAGAGCCAAATTTTTGGAAAAGCTATTTCGGGGTCATCCAAGGTCATCCAGGGGTCAGCTGAGGTCAAATTAGTAAATACTGTCATATGGGCATAAAACTTGGTGGGTACAGTCAACATTTAGAGCCAAATTTTGGGAAGGTCATTTAGGGGTCACCAGGGGTCACATGAGGTCAAATTAGTAAAAACTGTCGGATGGGCATGAAACTTGGTGGGTACAGTCACCATCAGCCCGCCATCAGCCAGGTAATCGCACCCAGCCGAGAACCGCCAAATACGGGTAACCGCCTAGTATTTTTATATTGTTTAAGCCTGGCACTAAAACAACCTGCTTTTTAAACAACCTTTTCAACAACCTTCTAAACAGCATTTTCGCAGTGCGATTGGCCTAATTCAAACCTTCAATGGAAACTACATTGATGTACTGTGGTAATTTTTTTGAGGGTTTGAATTTCGCAAATAGAGGTTAAATTGCAAATTTAACAACATGCAAATCTTAAGTTTTATCACACGATAACATTGGTAAGGCACAG
Organism: Amphiura filiformis; assembly: GCF_039555335.1. Taxonomy (NCBI): domain Eukaryota; kingdom Metazoa; phylum Echinodermata; class Ophiuroidea; order Amphilepidida; family Amphiuridae; genus Amphiura; species Amphiura filiformis. Next base: position 45,271,551 of record NC_092632.1, on the reverse strand, counting down.
ATTTCACCAACATTATCAACACACACATTTAAGTCTTCCTTTTGTGCAGGAATGCTACATTGTTTTCTGGTGTGGATGAAAGGGAGATTTTCATAAAATTGTGACTTTACATTTTCTAAACCATGTGATGTGATGTAATGTCCTATCCAAACTATAGATGATTATTTGCACTTTCTACAACAGGCAACTCTCATCCCATTATGCCTTGTTACATACTTGGAACAGCTTGGATTTATGACTCATCAAAAGTAATATTATAAACAAAAATATCTGGGATGGTAACCAAAGTTGAATAGTGCAGTCTGAAAGGCACCTGATGTAAATGTATATGTTAGTGTGATTGTTTGGAGTAACCATAGCCAAGAATTGTTTGGGGGAGGGATGGATTTTTGAAAAAAGTGTTTTGAGAAAGAGGACTTTTGAGGCACTGCGCAAAATTGGGTGCATTCCAGGAGGATTTTGAGGAAATTTTGAGTGAGCATGGGCTAATTTTAGTGATTTGGAATAGCATTTTATGGATTTGAAGGTATTTTGGGCAGATTTAAAGGGAAATTTGAGCCTTGGTGGATTTGATGGCCATTCCCTCCCTGTCTATGGTCCTGTGTATTATAGCATAAAGTACATGATCATGATAGATTTCTTGTTCTTTTGTTTATCAGAAATATTTATAACAAAAAGTTCTTTGCTGCTCTTTCCATCTTACAAAATCTTACAGAGCAAGAAGGCACTGTGCATGCATGCATACATCCCATGTGATGTGATGACGCAATCACCCTAAGTCATATCCACGGTTTCGTTGGCTGGGCAGGCAAAATACTGTGGCTGTAATGAAAGACAGGGATAAAAAGACTAGTTCGCATTTGACATCATGGCAAAGGTGCACTGTGATTGGTTGCAGACCTGCTAATCACGGCATTTTGGTCTGGTTGTCAGAATTTCAAACTCGTACTAGTCTTTTTATCTCTGCCTTTCATTATATTAGTTGCCGATATAGTGCTTGGCACCCTATGGGTCTCTGGTTTGAATCTTGAGGGAAACAAACAACTTCATCTTCTCTCTTTATTCCTTTGTTTCCAAGCACCAAAAGCCCTTTCAGCATTATATTAGGGTTAATAAAGTGGCAGACAAGAGCTAAAAATGGATTAATTTTCCCAAAAGTATGGGGGAACATGTCATCATAACCCCAGATTAGCACCCACACTTTGTTGTAAATTGTTGACCTTTTCTGATGACAATTTTTTTACATATTTTTTTTTTTTTTTCATTTTTGTTGCTGTTTTTGCTTCTGATTTTTGCATATATCTCAATTTCACTCTTGCCACCTTTGGACTGGTTGGAGCATATTGCATCACATCACAAATGAAAATCATTGATTTTACTGTAGAAACCAATGGTGGGCCTCACCAAGCTCCCTCGGTCCTACCCCGGGTAAGGTCCTGGGGTAAAAATATTATCACTACAATGGCGCAAAGGATGGATCTATGATTAGCTTAGGTTGTTTGGGCGAAAATGTGTGCGTTTTTTTCCCATTTTTTTTGTTACAAATAAAAAGGGGGAGGGTTGTTGGTACCCCTTCGTAGTTCTAGGGTTAATAATACAGACATGCTTTTATACATGTGCTTATACTAGGGAATCATATTGCATCAAATTTGAGTCATTAATGATACAGGCATGCTTTTGTACATGTGCTAATACTAGGGAAACATCAAGGAAATGATATTTCCCGGAATATATGGTTATTGCACTTTTAATAGTTGGCATTAGTTACCATTAAGAATGCATGTGGCGTGCACATCTGGTGCACTCGTTTTGGTAAATCTGGCATTTCATATCAAAATGGGTTTATGCAGTTTATGTAAAAATAAAAAGTTACACAACCCATATAAGCAGCTATATTCCTGAATTTGTGTTGAATGTGTGAATGTGATTTGTTCTTTGTATTGAATGATCATAAAGGCTGAGATATGCCATTTTTTTGTCAAAATAAAGCTTGGTGTATATGAAGATATGACTTGGCCCCGGATTGTGTTGATTTAAGTGAGGACTCTTTGGTATAAACACTATTAAACAGGGTATACTAGTCCAACAAATAGGACATTTTTTCTTAGTGATCATATTTCGAGTTGAGTATAGTTATTAGGGTATATTACAAGTTTAAAAGATGAATAGCGCATTTCAACTCTCTTTTATTAAAGGGAAAAATGTCCATTTAAAGGCAGATTATGCTCTTGTGATGAAGAATACTTCCTTTTAAAGATTTCTTTAAACCCCAATATATCAGTACTCTTTTGATGATTTTTTGATGTTTTCTCAAAATTGTTCAAGTGGATTTAAGGGGTTTTGCAACAAAGTTCTTCAATTGATATCATGGAAAATAATTTTAATATAAATGAAGGAACTTGAGGAATCTGGAGGAGAACAGAGATTGAAAACCATGACCGGACGTGGCCGCTACCTGGCTTTATACGCATCATCAATTTTTAAGGATGTGTACAGCCTTGAGGGTGTTAGTATTATCAAGCCCAGGTTATACTACATCCCGTTGTCAGTGCTGTGGTCCCAGGAACCCTCCCTTTCTAGTGAATGATTACAGATACTTGCGTAAATTCCTTTATTCCCCCAGCATATTGCTCGGTCTCTGTCTTTTTCTTAATGTTAAAAGAGAATAAATCAACATGCGATAAATCTTAATATTAACTATATGTTTTTGCTTTCTTTATTGCTGTTTACAGAGGAGCTGTTTTCTTCAGTAATGAGAGACAAAGATGGAGCATGGTATTTCCTGGGGCAGATTCATCTGTAGTGAGAAGATCACAGCGGTATATCTATGAGAACCAGGAGGAAAGACCAGTAAGTAAGCCACCAGGGGATTTTTGAGAGGGTTGATTTGCAGAGGGAGGGTTACTTTTATTTCAACATGTATATTATCCATATAGGCAAAAAAACAAAACAAGGAAAGGAGTCCTCTTCATGGTCAGGTTAGATACTTGTATTGGACTGATTTGTCTTCATGGGTTAACAAAAGATGTGATGGACATATAAGAGTTTAAAAGAGCAATGAGTCAGCGGAATTTAGAGATGGTTGAACCCAGGACCTCTGGAGTGATTGTGTTGACCGTCTATGCAGAATGGGTAGGAGAAAGGGTAGATTACTTCATTAAATATGATTTGTAATTGTAATATGATTTTTGTACTTTAATAAGCATTGGGTTAGTTCTTATACTTCCCTTATTGTTTTTGACAATCTTTTTTGAATTGGTGGAGGTATTAATATGTGCTTGTATATTGGATGGACAATTTAGCCTGTGGCTTCAACGGACAAAGCAGCGTGCAGTGCTCTATAATTGAAGACCAAATTAAAAAGACAAGTTTGCGTCTGATGTCAGGGCAAAGGTGCAGCGTGATCGGTTGCTGACCTCCGCACGCAGTACAGCATATTTGGTCTGGTTGACAGGACATAATACGCAAACTAGTCTTTTTAATTCGGTCTTCAATAATACTTGCTTGACCTGGAAATGGAACATTTCACCTCACACCGGTACAGACCATGACCTATTTGCCTCAGTACATCTTCATACTTCTACCAGTACCACTACCATAGTGCTTACAAAGACATTCATTCATTCATCTTCATCCGACAGTCTGTCCATTCATTCATCTTTCCTTCTTCCCATCCTTTATTCTTGCCTTCATCCCTTCTGTCATTCACTTATTTGCTCATTCAATCAATTAGTAATAATTCACAATAATAGTGTGCGGCCTAGAATTGTCTCCAGAAATGATATTAGTGCACAACTTTGTTTCATCTGCATCAAATAATTATGTATTATGTTTATTGTCATAACAGGCGCAGTTTGGAGCTTACGTGACCACCAGTAGTTTTTTCTCATTAGTTCAACTCATCTTCCTTGGGTTTATCTTCTCTACTCTTGCCAAATTTGGATTTGGACGAAGTCTGCTGGAAAAGGTAGGCTGTGATTCGGAAGAGTGTTGGATTAAAAACAGCAAAGATTACTAGATATTGCTTATTTATATTTAATAATATGATTAAATTTATTGAGAATAGATACCAATGAGACAATCATATAGTCGACACATATCATTGTGTGTATCACACAGTGACATATGTTGATTTTGGTAATGTTTTTAAAATTAAATTTGGCACAACGGGTTAAATGCTCTACATTGAACACATGCTTAAGGATGCACACAGGATCACTGAAGTGTTACATGGCCAAAATTGAGTTTTCATCACTAATGTCATCTTCAAACCGTATTTTATCTTGTCATTAATAGATTTTAAAGAAATCTTAACATTTGAACCATAAGAAAAGCTATTTTAAAGACCCTTTTTCATTAAAAATTAGTCAAAATGCAAAAGCAAAAAATCATTGTTTTCCGCAATAGATCGGCGTTCTGTAAATGCTTGCGTACTGTGGCGCACAGCTAGCAAAGACATGCACACATGGTAAACTGGATGGGCGAGGTGATTACTGATTGAGGCACTGGAGTCGCCAATCGCGATCACTACCGTATGTTATCGTATTGATCCCTTCCAAGGTAGGTAAAGCTTGCACCATTGCATTGCGAAACTGCGGGCCGACAGACCACCACCGTCCCCGTCCCAGAATCAGTAGGCCTACTCGATATATTTAGCCAAAAAGTGCTCATAGTGGTATAAATTAGTCTTTTTTATATGAACATAATAGTGAATTTTTGTTTGTTTTTGTTTTGTTTTTCAAGTTTCATTCTGAACTTTAAAAGATGAAATTTATCTGTAATACCGAAATGATCGATCACGAACATGAGGCTCAAGTAGTTACCCGTAAAAAGAAGCCCTGTAATGATGACGCAATCTGGTAGATAGAAAACGTAGGCCCTAAATATTTTGCTAGTAGGCTAGACTTAGCCCGTATAGTACATCATTAGGCTTATTATTTTATGTTTAAAGATTTGTTTTATTTTATTCATTCATTCATTCATTCATTTCATGACCATTAACGCCAATGTCAAAAGCGTTGACATTTCAATACATCATATCGACCATCTAGGCATCATGGCCTACAACTCTATGTCAAAAATGTCTATATTTGAAATCGGCATAGCGAGCACACGTTTATGAAAGCATTTTCATGAATGCTTTAATGTTAAATAATAATTTCAAAGCGAGAAATATAATCGAAAAAACGCAAATTCTTGCTTTTTTCATAATCCATTTTAACTACATTTCCAATAGTAGGCCTATTAGGTCTACCATATGCCATGATTGCGATAAAAGCTTTTGGTTTTACAACACTTTTTGCGAATGTTTTGGCGAATGCCTTTTTATTTGCAATGTTTGTCTGGCTTTCAACTTTCACGTTTATAATGTTTTCTGCATATGCCTACTTTAAAGCATTTTTCGTGAATGTTTTCATGCAGTGTTTTAAAACGCTCTTTATAGCATGATGCCTATATCCTACGGTAGGCCTACTGCATAAACCCCAATCTAATTTAAAGCCATAAAGTGTTCCGTTTTCTACTTTTGAAATTCGGTTTTGTTAGGCTATGTCAATTTCCGTGTTTTTTTGTTTTCTTGTGACCTCTCCGTGTTTTGCCCGTTTAACATTATATATAGGCCTACTTTTTGTCCGTTTTACAAGACGTTTATTCAAGACACATTACAACTTTTACCCCACTTTTTACACGTTTATTTGATTGAAAACAACAACAGACACACTTTTTTTATTTTTGTTGTTGTATTTTATTCACTTTTTATGCGGTACAAAATATTTTACAACTTTATTGTGGCTTTAGGCCTATAATAGGCCTATGACTTTTGTACGTGTTTGATATTCCGTAAAAAGTTAAAAATAAAATATGATAATTTTGTCATATTGTATATTTTACCTTCTAAATCACCAAACAAATGCCAATCTGCTGCAGTTGGGACGCCCCTTCTCATTTTCTTACTTGACCAAACGTCACAAGTCACCGGATTATATATTTATGGAATAATCTTCAAAAATGGACCTAAAATCCGCTGTATTTTTCTATATCGCGATTTTCGGCAAGTTCACTTTTCACCACTTTTAACCATTTTTGGACCGCCATAGCGTCTCAATGAAGCATCACTGAGGTAAGTTTTTAAGTCAAACGTTTAGATATGGCCAAAATCTAGATAGTGTTTTTTCATTTTTTTAAATTAGGGCCTAGAACTTTTTTTATCACCCATGATTCAAAAATTTGAACACGGGTCACGTTTTTACTGATTTTTTGCCTATATTTTAAAAACTAAGCAAAATTTCGAAAAAATAAAAAAACACTTTCTAGATTTATTTGTCTGAATTAATAAAATTCATGTTTTACAGTTTTTGATTTTCAAATAATTTTTTTATGGCGGACCAAAAATTTTTGGTAAAAAAAGCCGTTTTTTTGGATTTTCTCGAAAATTGTACTTTTTGACCCAAAACTGACATTTTAAATGGATGTATGAGCTCATTTCCTTTCAAAAAATGTATACTTTTATATACTTTACATAAATAGTTTTCGAGTTATGATGTGAATAATAATGGATAATTAGTGATCCTGTGTGCCTCCTTAAGTTACTTGCGTAAACTTGGTTTATTTTGGAATTGATGTTCTCAACATATGCCACTATGTAATACATCCCAACATTATCATTACAGTGTTGAACCTCAGGTGTTGAACTTGTTTGAGTTATTTTTGTAATTTTTATAGTAAAATAGGCTTATGGTAAAGAGTGGTAAAATGTTGTCAATCAAATATATTTGGTATCCAGTAAAAATGACTGTATATATCAAGGATTGAAATGCCAATGAAACTTTAAAATATCAAATCTTTTTTCCCCAGTTTCCCAGATTTTTCTCTTGTGGCTTCTTTAGCCATGAAGGGCCAACACGTAAGCAGATGGAAGGGACTACATTCACATGGAATTTCTACAGTGAAGGATTCAGTGATAAAGACAAGACCAAGCCAGATGTACGCATGGCTACTCAAGTGACTGGACCAGGTAAAGAAGGAGAAACTTTTGTTTCATTTATCATTCACAGCTAGTTTCCTTAAAGTGACCTACAGGTGTTTCTTGTAGATTCATTTGCCATTGTAATGAATACATCTACCAAAAAAACCGTTGACAACGTAAAAGAAATCAGCAAGTTTAAAAAAACCCACCTCTGCTCACTTTTTGAAACTTGGTCCCATTTGTAAAAGGTACTGATTTCAACTTTATCATATTTATATAAATTTAAAACATTTCCAGAAGTGTTATGTATCTTTAATGTGCAAATGCGATATTAATTTGTAAGCTTTCTGAAACGACCTAAAAGGTTAATTATTATCTTGTTCTTGCATGGTAAACCAATATCCTATTGTGTTTTGTTTTATAATAATCATGATTCATGATTGAATTAAACAAATAACAAGTAGGCTTGTAATCTTGTTGGAAACGCTGTATTCTGTTGAAATAAATTAAAAACACTGATTTGCTGTTGGTGTTCAAAATGGGACCAAGTTTCAAAAAGTGAGCCGAGGTGGGTTTTTTAAACTTGCTGATTTCTTTACGTTGTCAACGTTTTTTTGGTAGATTTCTTTTCTTTTTATGAATGTAGCCAATCAGCTCCAAGCTTGGAAAGTCATTAGGTTACGAAGTGCTCCATAAAACGAATAATATAACGAAAAATAGATGTTTGAGATTGCCATTCTTGATTCATGACAATAAAAGATAAATTAACAAAACTTTATCAGTCGTTTATTTTTAAAACTTGCTCGTCACACGTGACTGTAATGTTAAGATACATTTTAATACACTTTAATTATTCAAGGCAACATAAATATGTAAAGAAAATGTAAATATGAACAACACACACCCAATGTAGACAATGCCAGATAGACACAGAGAGTAAGTCCGATTTAGGCCTACTTTAAGTCGGAACTGGTTAATGCGCATATATTTAAGCCTATACTACGGAGCGTCTAAATGCCCGACTAGGCAAGATAATCGTGTTTTAATGTTAGTGGTTCTTTGTAGCCCTGCGGGTAATTTACTTGGCTATCCAATTTAGCGGTTTGTGGTTCTTTGTATAGACCTTCGGGGCAACCTAGTTGGATATTCCTATTAAGCGGCGGTTGTCGGCGATCATTCGTGGTTTGTTGATTTCACGAAGCCCTGCCCTCTATCGGGAGCTAATTTATAGTTTAAGCTTGTTGGATATCCAAATTTCGCGGTTTGTGGTTCTTTGTATCCCTGCGGGGCAATCTAGTTGGATATCAATATTGAGCGGCAGTTGGTGTTGATCTTTCGCGGTTTGTGGTCTTAATTTGTTGGATATCCATATTTCACGGCTTGTGGTTCGTTATAATCGATAGGCCTGCGGACAATCTAGTTGGATATCCAAATTTCGCGGTTTGTGGTTCTTTGTAGCCCTCTTGGGCAATATAGTTGGATATCCTATTAGCGGCGGTTATCGGCGATCTTTTGTGGTTTGTGGTTTTAATTTACCTCATCAAGCCCTGCCCTCTATTGGGAGCTAATTTATAGTTTAAGCTTGTTGGATAGCCATATTTCGTGGTTTGTGGTTCTTTGAAGCCCTGTGGGGCAATAGTTGTATATCCAAATTTCGCGGTTTGTGGTTCTTTATAGCCCTGCGGGGCAATCTAGTTGGATATCAATATTGAGCGGCAGTTGTTGGCGATCTTTCGCGGTTTGTGGTCTTAATTTGTTGGATATCCATATTTCGCGGTTTGTGGTTCTTTATAATCGATAGGCCTACGGGCAATCTGGTTGGATATCCAAATTTCGCGGTTTGTGGTTCTTTATAGGCCTGCGGGGCAATCTAGTTGAATATTCCTATTAAGCGGCGGTTGTCGGCGATCTTTCGTGGTTTGTTGTTTTCACCAAGCCCTGCCCTCTATCGGGAGCTAATTTATAGTTTAAGCTTGTTGGATATCCAAATTTCGCGGTTTGTGGTTCTTTGTAGCCCTGCGGGGCAATCTAGTTGGATATCAATATTGAGCGGCAGTTGTTGGCGATCTTTCGCGGTTTGTGGTCTTAATTTGTTGGATATCCATTATTTTCGCGGTATGTGGTTCTTTATAATCGATAGGCCTACGGGCAATCTGGTTGGATTGTCGGCGATCTTTCGCGGTTTGTGATTTGAATTTCCCTTATCAAGCCCTGCCCTCTATCGGGAGCTAATTTATAATTTAAGCTTGTTGGATATATCCATATTTCGTGGTGTGTGATTCTTTGTAGCCCTGCGGGGCAATCTAGTTGGATATCCATATTTCGCGGGTTGTGGTTCTTTATAGCCCTGTGGGGAAATCTAGTTGGATATCAATATTTAGCGGCAGTTGTTGGTTATCTTTCGCGGTTTGTGATTTTAATTTGTGACAATTTATAACATTTATTCCAAATATAATTTCAGTCTGAGCTGTGAACAGAGCCACTGATAAATTGTTTGTTTGATGAAAAAAAAATAATATCACCATAGCAATCGGTGTTCAAAATGGTGTTATTCTTGATTTATGACAATAAATTGGTTAATAAAACATTGAAAAAAAAAGTGATGGGAAGTTTCGAACTTGAGCAAAAACTCATAAATGGATTAGAAGTCCATGGCCTTAACCGCTTCGCCACGGGGACGTCTCGATATAACGACGTGTAAAAGTGGAGTATTTATTAATATGAATGTATGCTGTGGTCCGGAAAGAATAAAAGAATTGTGAAAAACTTGATTTTTTGGCGAATGGGATCCAGAATTTGTATGGAGGGTATCCAGGAAAATGCTAGGGTATATTTGGAAGTGAATCTCAAAAAGTAGTGCGACAGTGACAGCCATGTATGGCTGTAGCAGTGTCGAAAGATTCTGGATATCAGTATGATTAGCTATGATTTGCCACTAAATTTGGCTATAAAATACCGCGTAAAATGAAGCAAGAATGTTTGTTTATTATCAAACAATCGGATTGACTGTAAGATTGGTGTAACTTTTGAATTAATGAGTTATTAAAATATTACACTTTGGACAGTAAATAAGATTTAGCATGGTTTTAGATATATTTTGTACCCAGCGAAAAATATCATAGAACAATAGCGTTTTGTTTAAATGTAAATATAGTCCTTGGTGCATCTGTTTATTCTTCTTTATCAGTCGTTTTTTTTAAAACTTGCTGGTCATGCTACCGCTTGACTCTAATGTACATCATACCTTAGTTACTTGTTCATGCTTGGTTTGCACATCTATTCCTGTTAGCAATGCATTGACTTTGTGTTGTGATCATTTTGATCATGGTTCTGAACACAGATGGTGACAACTCTCTAGTCCAAAGGTTCCTTAGTCCAACGGTTCGCTAGTCCGAACATTGGATTCTCTTGTCCGAGGGTTCGCTTGTCTGAATAATAAATAAGGTTCTCTAGTTCGAATATAGAATATGGCTCGCTTACCCTAACCCTAACCTAAACCCTAACCCTAAACCCTAACCCTTATTCTATATTCGGACTAGAGAACTTTCGGATTAGCAAACTTAATTTGCTTTTCAGACTAGCAACCCTTCGGATTAGAGAGAAGTCACAACACAGATAGCATGAACCAGTTGATCTGGCAACAATCGATTTTGACATCACACTATGACGGCAAAATGGTTGCTGTCTGGTACATGACATTCGGGATCCCTGACCTCTTAGTAGGCTACTAAGCTAATGTGTACTTCCTAGTAAAAGCAAGAGAATTTCCATACATGTGGTACCAAGGTCCATTGTTGATTTTAAGATGTGAAGCCATTTTGGATTTGACCCTTGGTGAAAACATCACAACATGAATTGCGCACTACTGTTTTGATGTCATAAACAAATTCAAAAAGATTGTTTGTTATAAAGACTGTTGAACTTGTTTATTTTACAGAACCTGGTTACATCGCAACACCTATTGCAATAGTGCAAGCAGCCTTAGTTGTACTCAATGAACCAGATAAATTACCACAAGGGTAGGTACAATAGTCTTGCTTCAAGTTTCTTTGTTGTTTTCTGAATTTAACACTTGTTGATCAAAATTGTTGGTTGTGCTTAAAATCAAGTTAGAAATGGTAACAATTTCATTTTCAAAATATCCGACTTCAGTGTGAGTGGATCAGATCTTGTCACCAGGGTTCGAATTTGTTAAAAAAATTTTGTGCAGCAGTTTTTGGTTGATTCATCATAATCAGGATAATTATCCCCAGACAGAAATAAAACAACACGATAACAACCATTTGCGACTCATGTCGACATTAGAAAAAGATCAGTGAATTTATTTACCAAATGTTTTTTAACAAAGAAAACTGGAATCAGCCATTACACAAGCAGCCCAAAATTGGACAAGCGATTGCTGGTACTATACTTTTCTGGTGGATACCTAAAAGTAGCAAAAGGGCAAAGCAAGCAAGAGACAACTATGTTGACTCATAAAAAGCAAAAAAAAATTGAACAAAGCGATTGCGGTGCTATACTTTTGTGGTGGTTACCTAGAAGTAGCAAAAAAGGGCAAAGCAAGCAAGAGACAACTTTGTTGATGTGAATATACCTCATGCCGAACTCCGCCGGGACATCCTGGAGTCCATGTAAGTTGACTCATAAAAAGCCCAGATAAATATTAAGGAGACAACTTTACCCTGTATGAAAATCACGTGGTGAGCTCCATTCGTGATTACCTATAGAGCCGGTTGCTCACTAAAATGCCGCGGTCTTTGCAAAAATGAGGCCTTCAAATATAAAGATAATTGATCAAAGCATGATCTCAATAAAAAAGCAAACATTGACTGGCTGAAACCTTCGTTTTTCCATATAAATACATAGCATGCTCCACTAGACTACTGAAGCCATAATTGCTCTTCAGGAAGATTACCTGACAGAAAATAATGATTGTTTTGAAATAACTGGTTAAGTTAATGTAATAACTACACTATTACATTAAATATCAAAAATTCGGACAGAAAAACTGCCTCTCACGCACTTCATGTATCAATTATACTATAAGTATCAAGTAACATTGCCATCATTTTGTAGTGAATATATCTGCTTGGTTGGCTTTGTTACTCGACTATTAATAAAAATAAATACCCACTCTACCTATTCACGAAGCCTCATCTATGACAATGATAATTCTTCTACTAATACTGGAAAGTATTTCAGATTTTGTTTTAAATATAAATAATATCTTCAATCAATATATTCCCTGCCTCCACCATTAATGGGTGTGGTGGGTGGGAGAAAATTTTTCACCGATCTTCCTCCAATGCTTATCGACAGAGAATGACATTCTCGCTCACAAGCATGGCGTCGAGCACGCATAATACCGACAGCCGTGATTGAACCCTACAAACGCACCAACGAATCACGCCATTGGCCAAAGCTAGTTACCGGGAAAAACCTGACCTTTGACCCGGCCTGAAACTTTTCTTTCTGCAGGTGATAAATTGAGTTTCACGCGATATACGCAATGAAACTGTATTATCCCCAGACAGAAATAAAACAACACGATAACAACCATTTGAGACTCATGTCGACATTAGAAAAAGATCAGTGAATTTATTTACCAAATGTTTTTTAACAAAGAAAACTGGAATCAGCCATTACACAAGCAGCCCAAAATTGGACAAGCGATTGCTGGTACTATACTTTTCTGGTGGATACCTAAAAGTAGCAAAAGGGCAAAGCAAGCAAGAGACAACTAAGTTGACTCATAAAAAGCAAAAAAAAAAATTGAACAAGGCGATTGCGGTGCTATACTTTTGTGGTGGTTACCTAGAAGTAGCAAAAAGGGCAAAGCAAGCAAGAGACAACTTTGTTGATGTGAATATACCTCATGCCGAACTCCGCTTGGGACATCCTGGAGTCCATGTAAGTTGACTCATAAAAGCCCAGATAAATATTAAGGAGACAACTTTACCCTGTATGAAAATCGTGGTGAGCTCCATTCGTGATTACCTATAGAGCCGGTTGCTCACTAAAATGCCATGGTCTTTGCAAAAATGAGGCCTTCAAATATAAAGATAATTGATCAAAGCATGATCTCAATAAAAAAGCAAACATTGACTGGCTGAAACCTTCGTTTTCCATATAAATACATAGCATGCTCCACTAGACTACTGAAGCCATAATTGCTCTTCAGGAAGATTACCTGACAGAAAATAATGATTGTTTTGAAATAACTGGTTAAGTTAATGTAATAACTACACTATTACATTAAATATCAAAAATTCGGACAGAAAAACTGCCAAACAAGTTTTTTGTCATTTATGCAAAAAAATTGCCAAACACCCCCCCCCCCCGAATTTACTGATCCGGATTTTTTAATTATTGGCTCATCCGGGAGGGTATGAAAATGCATGAGGGTTGGCATTGAAAAGGTCTATCGCATTCGCGTACTGCCAGAGACCAAATTCTGATGGTTGCACAGTCATAATCAAATATAGGCAGGCCTGTTGTCTACCTTGCGTAAATGCCGATTTAAAATGGCAAAATGCGTGGCCACGTGAGTGTTCTCCCCAATGACTTTGTGAGCATATATCTACTTATATTCCTTGCACCCTTTCCCATTTCATCCGCGTAGCCCACCAAGATCAATCTTGTGAATGGCCATAGCGCTCTAAGCCCTTCCAAGCACTCCTTCACCTTGTTCCTGATTTCCCATGTAGGGCGCTTTAAAATATCATTTGTCCCTGTGTGCATTGTGCAATATTACCGTTCTGGGAAAGTGGTTCTTATACATTGTACATTAGGCGAGCTACTCTGTCCACTATATCTCCATGTCTTGAGCCTTTTAATTTATCCCTGGTAGTCTCATTCTACATCATCGCCTCCGCCGTGGAGTTGTGTTTGGCTCTTCCCTGCCTGTCTCACGATACTGTCCCCTACCACACACATTCTCATGTTAAGACTCTGTAATTAAGCAAAACAGAACAACAAGCAGCAAATTGTTTCTACCAAAAGCTAATAATTAATACTACAAAGGTTCCTTCTCCAGCTGATGAGTTATGTCTACCTGATAGGCGGAAACAGAAAAGGAGCTAATGAAATTATGAGACAACTTGACTCCTATGCTGCCGTCTGACATTCCCAATTGGCTGTGTCTGGATACTACACCAAGGATCTATGTGGGATAATAAAGTTTTGCTATTAAATGCTTCAGTACTATCGTAATACTTATTACGATAAATTATTTTCTTCTGGGCAGGCGATTACCGACAGCCTGCTAGCGAATAGATGCTAGGGAGCAAAAAAAAAGATTAATATATAAATTCATAACAATTAATTGCTGCTTTCAATAGTCTATATTGGACTTTACAATGGACTAACAATCTGTGCGAGTTCCTGTCTGATTACTACAAGATCTGCACAGGAGAGACTACCTGAAACATACATACAATTATGGATTACACAGGTTGACTAGCCTAATATATAATCGAAAGGCTGAGGATTTCCACTTTCCCTATTAATATTTCGTCACTGATGCCCCCCATAGCTGCCGCCGTCGCGTCACCTATTCTACAGCTATGATGACTAAAATGACCTGGTTCCAATTTCCAAGCCTATTAATTTGATTCCTTGCTTTAAGATATGTGAGAATTGAAACAGTGTTAGATGGTCACCACCAAAATGAATAAATAAAGGACCTGGTCGTACCAGTCTGGATTTCAATAATTCTAGCATTGTCCTAACAGGACATGACTGATATGATGAACTCTCTATCCTTAACTTGACCCCTGACCCTCTCTGATCAGCTTTTGAAAACTTAATTGCTACTTCCAGCACTTTTGGATTTGTATCTAGTACTCTTATGTCCTGTTTTCATATCAATCTCGAAATATCACTCCCCTTGTTTCCTCTGTCATGTCAAGTCACCTACCCTTAAAAACCGGAAAAAGGCTAGCAAAAAGCTGCCTTAAATAAAAGCTGCCTTAATCAATTTACTCAAGATTGTTGGAGTAATAGGTAACATACACGTTTTGTTTTGTTTTTTGAATAAAAAGGAACCTGTCTGATCTAACCAACCATTTATATTGTGTCTGAAAGCTATCTTGAAATATTTGAATTTATTGATGAGGTGCCCCTTTTGACGATAGGAAGGAAATGAACGCCACTATGTGCGATTGATTCGCTGGCCATGACGATCCTAAATTAATAAATTTCTCCCAAAAATCCCTACAATTCTCTATACCTTTACGGTATGACATCCATGTACTTGAAGCTACTGATGCACGTACCGATTGATGCGACTCCTCCTTTAAAGCTTCCATAAAAACTGGGGCACCGTTATAGACACTGGTTTTGCTCGTGGTGCCTCCTCCCTAAACTGTTCCATCTGGAAGCGGGAAAAGGCATCAGCTATACTATAAAGTTTGCCTGGAATATGCTTAGCACAAAATGTTAGCTTCCATTTTGAACATTGCAACACGAAGAACCGCACTAGCCTCATGATTTTGGCACACTTTGAAGATTGTCTATTGATGATAGATACTGGCAAATTATATATCTGACCTGATGATGACCCTCTTCCTTTAAATTAATCTCCCCATAACACTACTGCGCCACAACCGGGAAAAAAAAATTCTAACCACGCAATTGAATGACGAGGCAGTTTCATTTGGCTATCCTTGAAACCACTTACCTCCAAAAATCCCCCGAATCCTATCTCACCGCTAGCATCCGTTAACATGGTTAATAGCTGCAAATCGCTTTCATCCGACCACGTTACTTCGGTATAATGGCTGCCCCATTAAAATGACCTAAGAACACCGCCGCATTTCTAAGTTGCTTTGTGCTCCCGCTGACCAGCTACTTTTGTATCATGGTTTCTTGCACACGCACGTTAAGTCAATTGAGCGACGGAAGAAAGCCCTTCCTGGATTAACGGCTTTACATACCAAAATTTAACGAACCTATTATCGATTGCCGATCCCTTAGCATTATTTTTGTCAGCTTAAGCGCATTCTTGATTTTACCTCTAATATTGATCAATTTGCAATCTGCAATCTCAAATAAACGATCTTAGTTGTTGGGCCTACTGCGTATCTGGGGATAATGGTGCGCCTAATTTCTCACAAATTAATGCTGCAAGTTTTAGCCCTGTTTCCAAATTGCTGGCGCATTCCCCTGAGTATGATACCCTCGTGGTTGCCAACGAAAGGAACAAAATTGTAGTTCCTGTTCCCTGCTGTCACCGGTGCAACACCTGAGTGCATGTACATAAAGGGCCCGCAATTTCTCATCTAATATCGCCCACGTTTGTGTTGTTTGTTTTTTTTGTTGTTGTTGATAGAATCAAGTTCAAGATTTGTATGTATGTCTATAAACGTTCCAAGGTAATGCTCCTCAATATTTATGTGTTTTACTCTCTCATAGAGAAATACCTTCAACTGGTTGTAGGACAGATCTTCCAAAGACACCACATTACTAAAAGCTCGTGTTGGTAAAAAGTGCATCGGTGACAAATCGTTTTGTGTTGCGGCACCTTCATTATGTAACAGCCTCCCACGTGACATCAGGGAGGCTTCATCACTTCACTCTTTCAAAAAAATGCTTAAATGTCATTTGTATCCAGAATGTTGATATGTTTTGCTTATTTTTGTTTTCTTTTTTTTGTGTGCGCTCTGATCGCTCTGTAAGAAGCGCCTTATAATTTATTTATTTTTTTTTTTTATTTTTTATTTTTTTATTTTTTTAAATTTTTTTTTTTGCATTGTGTATGTATTGACTTTTTATCTTCTATTGATGTTGATGTTGCCTAATAGCCTCAAAGTGTAATAAATACCGTACATAAATAAATAAAATCATTGCAAATGGTTGCTGTATTCACGACCACATGAAATGGCCAAGTATTGACTAAATTCTCCCACCCCTATTCATGAGTGCCCCATTTGAATTCATTTGTTGTGACTACCAGGTACCATGTGTGTATTAATTGGCGAGGCTCTCGTATTATTACTGGATAATTGCATGAAGCAGCACTTACATTACTATTGTTGGCTAACCTGTTGATTGAAAATGTATTGTTATTATTATATTTATTCAATAAACCCCAGCGAAACGAGAGTTGCTGAGTAAGCGCTATCCGAACCATAAACACATGCATGATCAGACAACGAGAGTTCAATTTCCCCACAGCTTCCCACATTGTACACACGTCAGTCGAATTTGGCGGTAGCATCGTTCACTAATGGGTCTCATAATAACATAACGATCGCTGTGATATCATTTCAAGATGTTTCTTTCCCAATTAAGCCAAACAGCCTATGAGGAGAAAATTTATGCATGAGCAATTACATCAATGACGTAGTAATGAATACCCTCTATTGGTCACCCTATTGATTGACAAGGCCCTTGCATTATTGTTGTTAACCTATTGATTGGAGTACATGCATTATTGGTATTATTTGCCTGATTGACGATTGACAATGGATTCACCATGCTGTACTAACATTTGTAACTTTATTATCAAGAGATTGAGCATTGTTAAATATACGGTTTATATATACCTGTTATAAGCCTGTCTGCCATACTTGCATACTGTTGTACAAGTTGTATCTGTTGTATGACTGGTATGACTGGTATTGGTACTTCACGTACTTGTTGCTGTTCTACCGGCACTTGTTGAACTTGATGTTGCTGTTTTGCTATGGTTGCTATGGTTTGTTTTGTTGCACCTGTCTATCAAGTTGCATTTTATCAACATGCACGCTCTACTTGTTGGTTAGAGGTTGTCGACGGTGGCTGTATTTATTGCTCAACGCCATTTTTCGCCCGATTTCACTCTTGTTCTTCCCCTTCCTCGGTCTCCTGGTGTACTGCGAGGCCCTGACTGAGCTTGAGTTCCAGTTCTTTGAATATCGAACTATTCAATTTAAGCGCTGATTTCTGTTGGTTGATTTTCTTCTCCCCATAATTTCTAGTAAGCTTACGCTGATACTATCTGTATTACCTTGTCTTCCGGTAGTGGCAAAGTCCCAATGAAATCTTGACAAATTAATTAGTTTACGCTGCTATTGTACATGTGTATATGGTACATGTCGTCCGCTAATGGCAAAGTCAGGTACATTTAGTCCATAAAATCTTGACGATCTCGACAATGTTTACGGCGAAATTTCACACTCCAGAAAAGAATTTTCTGCTCCAAGCGAAAATATAGCTGGTATTTCATACTGTCTTTGTAAAGTAAAGTGCATATGAAATGCACAAAGTACTGACACGAAAATCTTTAGTCCATTAAAATCCTGACGATCTCGACAATGTTTACTGGCAAAATTCACACTGAATTATATCTGCTCCAAACGAAAATATAGCTGGTATTTATACTGTCTTTGTAAAGTAAAGTAAAATAAAGTGCATATGAAATGCACAAAAGTACTGCACGAAAATCTTTAAGCTTAAGAAAATTTTTCACCGATCTTCCTCCAATGCTTATCGACAGAGAATGACATTCTCGCTCACAAGCATGGCGTCGAGCACGCAATACCGACAGCCGTGATTGAACCCTACAAACGCACCAACGAATCACGCCATTGGCCAAAGCTAGTTACCCGGGAAAAACCTGACCTTTGACCCGGCCTGAAACTTTCTTTCTGCAGGTGATAAATTGAGTTTCACCGCGATATACGCAATGAAACTGTATTCCATATACTAAAGAACTATAAAAAGTTGGCTAGCAGTTACTTCTAAATAGGGAGCAGCCTGCTATGTGATACAGCCAAATTCGAACCCTGCTTGTCACATAAAGTGAAATTTTCATACATGCACTAATGCTTATTTTCTTTTTTTTTTTTGTCTGTTATTTGTTGCAGTGGTGGTGTGTTTTCCCCTGGTGCAATATTTAACAAGACCAGTCTAGTTGACAGACTAAACCAACATGGCATCAAGTTCACCATCACATCAGCAGCTCAACCTATTACTGCTTAGTGAAAAGAATATCATCTATAGCTAAAATAATAGTTTCTCGATCCTGAGAGCACAGTCGGCACACAATGACAATTGCATCAAGCGTACAAAGCCTACCACACACGCTTTGGGTAGCGTTGCATTTCCTGTATGTGCACAATCGATTGCGCTATCGTGTCATTCCACTAAACTTGCGACATTACGCAGCGCACGCAGTACGTTTATACTCTCAGGATTGAGAAATTAATATTTTCGGTATAATCATGTTAAAAATCAATTTGCAAAGATATTGCAAATTTCAATTATTTAAATTGTATGTTCCATTAGACCAATGGAAGTTGATTAATAGGTTTCTAGCTGCTACACACCCACGTTAAATTGGTGCCAAAACTTGTATTATTTTGAATAAGTTTTTCTTTCATAATTTGAAGGAATATGTACACGAAAAACAAACCTAATAGCGGTATATTATAATGAGATATGGTAAATAATTATATACTGGTGTGTAGCATTCGCTCATGATGATTATTTTTATCATGAGTCTCATAAAAAGTAAATATTCTTGCATATATCAAGCACATGTGTTGTATATTAGTTTTCAGACAAATCAAATGTCTGTTCTAACCACGTAAGACATGCTATAATACCTGGAAACAGTGCAATAAGTATATTTTGTATGAAGCCTAATTGGCAAGTAATAATTCAAATTGTGAATTTATACGCTTACTATAGCTGATTTACACTTATGTTGGTCGAGTGATGATTAATTCAGCGTTTGACCATTTTGAATATGTTCATGTTTCCAGGACAATAAAAAAGTGGAAAAAGAAAAATGATAATAATAATGTAAAACTACTAAAAGTAGTATTCATTTACATGTATTTAAAATCCAAATTGGATAATATAGTTTTATAAGCAGGTGGAGAAATGTGTTCTGAGCAGCTGTTTTCTCACTAAGCAAGTTAGCTCTTAATCAGAGTCCTCATGAAATGATAGTGAGGGCTGAAGTATAGTAACTGGGGTGACTATAGGGCACAAACTCTCTGCTCAATGAAGGCCTGTGACTGTCTTTTCCTATGACCATGGAGGAAGCCCTCTGATCATGAAAGTTTAGTCACCACCTTCTAGCCAACTGGCCTGTTTAGTACACCTCAAAGAGGGTAGGTCAAACCTAGATAACAACTTTATTATGGACTCATCTGGGCTCAGAAGCTGAGCTATAAGCTAATTGCAAATTATGATATGGTAGACACAAACAATTCATTCTATAGCTGTGCCAACCAAGTACAGGGAAGCATTGACACATATCGTAGTGCTATCAAGCATGATAAGTTCTGGTTTTATATGACATCATTTGCATATGCATGCATATTTATGAGCTAATTTGCCTAGGCAAGGAAGTGTTGTGTTACAATGTTGTGTTTGCAATGTACTCATGAGAAAGTGCCAAATTTGAGATGTCGATTATTCTCATATCTTCTGCCTTTACGCCATTTTGGCATTCAAGTTGATACATGATACTCAAAAATTAATCCAAGTTCAAGTTGAGCTTAGTGAGAAATTAAATTGCACAGGACATTTTACTTTACAGCCATTATATTTTTTCTTAATGCAGAGTAAATGACAGTCTTTGTTCATAATGTAATGGTGTAGAATTCCTTAAGTAGTGCAGTATAAAAACATGTTATTGAGGTGCAATTGATCATATTTTAGAGCTTCCGATTTATTACACCAATGCTAACCAATGCAAACACCAGCTCATACATACTCGCTATATAACAGCATGTGTGATTGGTCGATAACCAGGTATAAACAACATTAATGCCCGGTTTTCCGGTCGTAAACAAGCCCCACTAGAACCCATGGACACTCGCTAGTTGAATATATGCACATATGCTTGTGAGCTATTTACACAAAGCGCAAGTGATGTACTCAATTAATGTTTCCAAACCAAACCTGATGGACTGAACAAGTTACCGTTTTTTCTCAATTGGTGATGGGAAAAACTAGAGTGATTTTGAATTGAAGTTAGCATTGGTGGAAGAAATTACAATCTCTGAATTACTAGTATTACAAATCATTCCAACAGCTTCAGAGACCAAATTATACAAAGGAGCAAATAAACAAATAAAAAAACAACCAAAGACAAAATTGTTATTAAATTGAGAAAACATTGCTGTATGACAATGGAATGACTTGCATGATGTGACAGTAATGTTTATAAACAATTTAAGGGCTGGGGTATGAACGTTTGGACAGTATTTATTTTGGGACATTAGAGCACATCAGACATATCGAATTGTATTCTGAATACGAAGAATGTCATTCTGATATCAAATAATTTTGATTTTTGAAATTAGCAATTTAATACACATTTTATGGCAAATCATTAAAATTTATATTTTTGATATTTAACAGTACTTGAAGTAAACTTTATAAATCTGATGATTTATACTTAAAGTGTATGTAGGTGGGATGAAAAGCCGACGATCAATTGAAAATTTTGACCTTTTCGTATTGAAGATATGGATTTTTTCCCAAAACACAAAAAAATTAGGTCTTTTGGGAAAAAAAATCCATATCTTCAATATGAAAGGTCAAAATTTTCAATTGACCGTCGACTTTTCCTCCTGCTACATACACTTTAAGAATATATCATTAGATTTATATAATTTACTTCGAGGACTGTTATATATCAAAATTTGAAAAATATCAAATTTTTATAATTTGTCATAAAATTTGTATTATATTGTGATTTTTAAAAATGAAAATTATTTGATATCAGAAAGACATGCTTCGTATTCAGAATGCAATTCGATAGGTCTGAGGTGCTCTCATGTCCTACAAAAAAATACTGTCGAAGCATAATAACGCTCATTTTGGATCCCTTAAAGCAAGGGACTGGTCTGTGGATTATGCTGCAAGGATGGCATACAATCACTTCATTTTTCAATAGTGTTTTGCCCTTGATTTGTCTGAGTTTTGAAAACAGAGGTCAACAAAATAGGATGCGTCGCACATACTATCAGGCAAAAACAACGACAACTGCCGGGCAAAACAAAAAATGAATTTAGAATTTCTAAAATTGCAAGATGGATTCCTCACCAGATAATCAAATTGGAAAGTGTCCAACGTTTTGGTCCTCTCGGGGAAGTTTGGGACTAAAGGAGAAACATACTATTATTGCTATATTTTAATTCTCTGACACAAGTGTATGTGCTGTGCGTCATGTCATATGCGTGTGCATACTTCGCAGAAGCTCCGACCGTGGCTACCAGCTGCTAGTGCTACTTAGCGTGACTGGTCTTTTTAATTTTTTAGTCAAGTGTACTGCATAGTTTGCAACATCATACATGTGTGGGATACTTGTGGACGTACTTGTTGCTTTCAAATTGTGCATTTCTTGTCCGAGAATTTAATGTAGCAACAGTAGACTTGGCAAGATGACACCTTTGGTATATTTTAGTATCCTTCAAATATTAGCAAAATAATGGTTAGCCAAGTGATGGTCAGATTTTAGTTGGCCATTACCGAGTCCCGTCTGCACCAAACTGGTGTTGTTACTGTCCAATTGGGTGGATTAAATCCGCTTAAAAATCGATGCTAAAGTGTTGTAAACTTTCATCATTCTTTTGTCTATGTGTAACATGGGTAATTGAATGCAGTTTAATATCCCCGCCAAGGCCACATCATTTCATATTTTAGGTGGAATGGACCAAAGGGGGGGGGGGCAGCAATGGCCACCATTGAGGTGTAGGATTGTGTGAAATTGGATTTGTCTATAACTATGCTGTGTAACTTTTGTCACATATCATAGCACTACTTCTGATATGCCTGTGTCTTCCCTTGCCACTGTGACAGGACAAAATTTTGTTCTAATCATAGCCCGATTCATCTACATCTTCAGTAAATATATTTTGCATTTGTTCTGTTGATACCTTTATACTTAATAAACTTATGTTGTTACCTGTGTATGGAAAATAAAAAAAAGAATTTCAATCAATTGTGTTGAGTTTGTAGGCCTACATGTATAAAGATGTTTCTTTCAGTTTATGAAAAAAAGAATTAATTTTGAATGTCATTTTACATCTTTTAGTCGCATAGGCAAACACAGCTCAAATCCATCATGTGCAAACACACAATATTACCTCAATGAGCAGTACGTATTTCCTGACAAGCCACCACTACAAGGTACAGTGCACAGCATTCACAGATGGGTCTGTGAATTCACATCAACACCAAAACCCTAGACAGCCTTGTTGATCCAGATTTACTGGAAGGTTTTCCCAAAATAAGACAACAGTATGACAATCTGTTTGTTGTACGATAAATTATATTTTATTGTAAATGGTCAAGAAATAATGCCACAATATGTATTATCTTCAAGCTGTGAGACTCGTATGGGAAATTTTTAATTCTTGTCTTATCTTGTCATCCGAATAGTACCTTTACATCATCATAATTAAAATTAACAATGGTCTGTCGTAGTGAATGTCATACACACCTGTTACCAACTTTGTGTTGTGATCATTTTGATTGTGGTTCGGAACACAAAAGTCACTTTATTTTTTCCTTCTAAAAACTGGAGTTTGTCTTTTGCCTATCCAATAATGATGGATGGGCTGGCCAATATTTTTATTATAGCAGCATCCACAGGCCTTCATTTGTGAAAATTGCAAGAGCTCTCCTGCAATTTACTAAGGTGCTAAACTAGGAGCTCAATCTTTTAACATAGCTGTATACTACTCAAGATATTGGCCAGCCGGTCCATTATAATATGATAGGCAAAAGACAAAATCCTATCTTTTATTCTTTTAAGTGTTACCCATGCAGGGTTACACTCTCCTGACCTCATAATGTGAAGGGCTTTTTATTCAATATTCCATGCAACATGTCTTCATTATTCATTATATCTATGCCCATTCTATTTCCAGTCATGTTGAACTTCAAACCATTCGTTAAAATGAACTGAAATAGATTGAACGAATATTTGCAGTTCCTTAGCAAGTTGTAGTGTGGTCTGGAAACAGTTCTCCAAAACTATGATGATCTATGGCGACATGAAACAGTAACTTTTAGGTGAAGAAGATAGTAAATTAACTCTTTTGACAAACATGGAAAGTCAAAAACCTGCTTCCACCTTCTTGGCATAGACCATATCATCACCCCAATACGATAATTGTACAACTCTGTTGAAAACGTTTTGTTTTTATTTATTCTATTTGCCCATGAATAATGAACAGCTGATTATGAAACAGGAATGATAAATGAACGGCAATGGGGTGTTGAGTATAATTACAAGTTGTGCAATTATTGTAGTAGGACTATGACCATAATGTGCTTCAAAATAAAATGTCCACATGCTGTCTTTAACATTCCTACCTACAATTCAGTATTAATAGTAGCACCCACTTACATGTTTGTCCATGTACTTTACTTTACCACCCTGGCCTCCATAGCAACCTGAACAACTTACAGCTTTGAGGATGTTCCAGGAACAGAAATTTTTAACCAATGCACACCACAATATGCATCACATCAGTAAAACCTCATCTTCACATATTTCACATATTTCTCAAGGCATATTCGGGAATTTTCTTGTTCAAAATATTTGTCTAACCTGCACCATCAAACAAACAAACAACAATTATAGACTAATTTGATCACAATATCCCCTGCTAAAAGATGGTGTAACAATCTGAAAATTACAAAAGTTTTAAGCTTAAATCGTATAAATAACCCACCATGAGAAAGTGTGTGCTACAAGTGCTGTACTATGCCAAATTCGACAGCCTTGTTGTGTGATAAGAAAAGCAATAAACTACTGATGTACTTTTATTCCATCTTCATTCCTTCTTTAACCCCATGAGAACTACCTGCCGATTGGCCAAAATGAATATTGTGTCTAATTTTGACCCAATCAAGGAGGGTATTAATAAAATCATCTGCAAATGCAAGTTTGACCATGAATTATTTAAAGCTTAGTCACAATTGGCAATTGAAATGAGCATTCCAAGTTATTAACCAATCAGAAATGCTGTTAGATGACTAGTAGTGTTCAGGGGGTTAATATATTGTGTTCATGTTGCCATCAGTAATACATCTATGCTTGTTCTAAAAATGCAAAAATCTGAATTTTTATAAATTTTATAGAGTGTTCTTATTCAGAATACCATTGGATAGGCCTTTAAGTGAATTAACAAAATGCTTAGAAAAACTCGAGACAATTACTTCCATTGCATACATGCATTACAGTACATATGCTTCCATTTAAATATCTGAATGTATTATATGACCAGCATATTTTCTTTGATACATTCTCTTTTAATAATAATTTTCCAGTTATTTTGTCATTGTATCTATATACAATCATTACATATATACAAAATTATATAACAATGGGTAAAATAATCTCTATGTAAGGAATTATCACACACAGCTAGTGAGCTAGGTAAGCAGTACTAGCTAGCTAGCTAAAATTATTTATGCAAGTACTACTCTACCATATAAAAATGTTTTCTGAAATGTATATAGTTGAATGAATACAAGTTACTAGTAAAAAAAAAATTTAGCAGCAAGTATGCCGCTGGTATAGCGATGGCTGATATTCTTTGGATCACCTCAAGTTCGGTAGTGACATATGTGTGTATTTCGCTGGTCGTAGTATCAAATTGCATGTAAAGTTAATCGCGCAGAGTATGCATGGACACATGCAAGGGCCGTTTGTCTGCAGATTGCGTTGCAACCGCAAAAAGCACCGATGTTACTACAGAACTTGAAGCAAACCAATGTATAGACCACTTGACATCACTGTTTATCAACAAAGGCGAGGGACTCGTCTATCGATATGCATGAACGAGCCACTACACTGTTCAATGGCTTTCTTGTACTATATGAAATGTGGCGGGCGATTTAAAATGCACGTGCCCTTAGCAAACTACGATGCGTACGCACACTGCAGGGCAAAGAACAATGGAAATTGCCATAATTGGCGCGCACACTGCCGGGCAATGACGTCACATGCCAAGTGGTCTATAGCGAGGGGGATCATCGTACAGTGTGATTAAGAGAGTAAGCATAGGTGAGAAAGGAGAATAACAGGGGGAAACCTAATCAGACAGACATGTACATAGATACACAAACACAGAAGGACTACTCGCAATATCCCCTCCTTGGCTTTCAAATCTACCCAACACACTCAATTGGTGAAAATAACGTGCGGTGTCTAAAATCTCTTGATTTAAAACAATAAGTATGTTGACAAAGTATTACTGGTGAATTGCCAAGTTAAACAAATGTCTGTTTGACCAAAAGATTTTAAGTAACAAAAGATACCTTATTTCCTTGAATAGACGCCCCCGGGGGCGTTGCATTTTCCGAATGGGGGCATTTATTAGAGGTCATTTTTAGAACAATAATTCCTGTTAAATCATTAACTAAGCTTAAAACTCAATGCTGAAATGACGAACTATGAACTTCACTTCTGGGTTTCCGACCAGATTTTTGCCGATTATCGACGCTATTATCGACCATGTGTGCAACATGGTAAGCTTACTACACAAGATAGCATGGAAATATCGGCATTTTTTAAACATCTTGGTTGAAGAAAGTGGTGGGGGCATTTATTTGAAGGGGGCGACTATTCAAGGAAATACGATATGTTGTAGACATGGTACAAACTTGATCTTGGCCTTAGAAAAAAAAATTCAATTTTGAACCACACTTTGTTGCATTTCATACAAAGTCATGATTGTATGGTTTCACTAGAGATTTCAGCATGCAGCTGTGACTTGTTGAAATATTTTGGCTCTATTTTACTGTATAACTTTCTCACATTGCCAGTGATGGTCAGCTTATATTGATGATGAGTGACTTCTATTGATGAGTGTCCAAACTTGAACCATTTCAGGATGTTGCTGCTCAGACCACTGCAGCATGTTATCTCTCTGATTATGAAACAGTGTAATCATAATTTTGAATAAATTCTCAATACCTAAACATACATGATTCAATTGGGCCATTCCAGTTGAAATCCATACACTCTCTGTGGTCTTAGAAGACATGACCTTCATCTTCGACACAGAGTGAGTGAATTTCAAATGGGGTTTCCCCGAATGGGTGACTTCATTTGAAATTGAACCCGTGTGGGAGATTAAGGTCACATCTTCCATAGTGGCTGCGTGGATTACAACTGGAATAGCCCAAAGCAACAAATACAAGCTGTATCAAAATGATTGGTAACCATCAATTTTGATGTTTATTGAAAAGCCAGTGGATACTCTTGAAATGTGAAAATATAATACCGTACTGACTCGAGTATAATCCCACCCCATTTTTGGGTGAACATTTTTCAAAATTGGGGGGTGGGACTATACTCGAATTAAATTTTTTTTTTCCTGGATCTAGACCTAAATGCTAGGATCATTCATGGTTGATTTTTTTAAAAAATTGAATTTTGCACGAAGTTTTGTGTTTTTAATATGAAAATTGATACTTTGTTTTCATGTCATACTCTATTAATGATATCAAAATGCATTCAAATTCAATTTTTTTAATTTCTGAAATTTTTCGAAAATTTGGGTGTGGGCTTTACTCGAAGGTGGGACTATATTCGCGTCAGTACGGTAAATCCTTATGATCTATCAGCAATATTTGGCAAACTGTTGTATCCAAGTTCTAGATCTTTTCATTCAAAACATTGCTATAAATGAATACCACATCCGAGTGTAATATGTTTAGGCTCACTTAACATTACATGGAAGTGCACTCGGAAAATGATCAATCCATACAAAAAAAGTGATAAGTGTGACTTGGAAGCACAAACTTTGAAGGTAGAGTTGGTACTCAAATAAGAAGACACATTGTAAAGAGTGAATGAAATCCCTGAACCTTGACCAATACTGTTGACATGAAACTGGTAAGAATCAGGTGGTTCAAATTAAGATTTGATTTATACCCAGATAAAGATTGTCTACACAGTTTTATCAATTGGTTGATGTGTTAAGGGGGTACTAGTTGTAGTCCTTGCCCCTATAATATACATATCTTATTTGTCACCAATGCACTATAATTTTTGAGAAAAATGCAAAAATAGGCACAAAATTGGCCAGGGGTGTAGTACCCCCTTAAATTGGTTGCAGCATTAAATCATATGCATAGACTCTTGTACATGCAAGCACAATTACAAAGATCACACATTGGTATGCATGTAGAAGTGCAGCATTAATCAAAACAAATGCACCGAGAAAGGTAAAAAAAAGATTTTGAATTTCTGAGCATGTATAATTTTGCCATCAAGATTTTTCCTATTATATTCTTTGAAGTCAGTTGATGATATTAAAACCAATTCCGTACCTTAATCACAAAAAATGGCACGGGATTTTCCCTCTCGTATTTTGATAATATTGCCTCATCTCATTAACCCTATTGGTACCTTTGTGAATACCCAACTTGATTTCAAAAAATATCTATATATCTATATATATATATTTCAGCAATTATAGAACCAGAAAAATATAGCACACAATTTGGTCACACAACTGCATAAAAAAGAGAGTAATAGATATTAGAATTCAACTTATTTACAATAATATGAAATAGTACGGTGGATTGTCACATATGCTAATGCCCTATTCTTCAGAAGGTGGTGGCCATTCTACTTGACGCTTCTTATGTCTGTATCCAAATCGGACTTGTGAGTTCTTGTTTTTAGTTTCAATGTCGCTCTTGACGTACATTGGGCACCATGAATCTTCACACTTCCGTGGTACCTCTGTATGTGAAAAGGAATTAACGGTTGAGGAAAGGAAGGAAAAATTAAACAAGTTAGTGGTGTTTTATCTTCCACTTTAATTTACAGCATGTTCAATCTAGTGACATCAAATGTTTAAGTTTCTTTTAATTCAGTCCAAAGTAATGACAGAATTATCATTTCATAGGTTTTAGTTCTATGATTGGTGACAACAGAAATATGGAGAGATATTTGAAATTAAATGAATTCAGAAATTACGAGGCATCATATCGTACCTCACCCTGCATAGTTTACACTATCAGTGATTTGGTCAAAAAAAGATTTGTGTAAAAAGAGTGGGTGTGCTAACATTATCATACCCAGCAAGTGATGGGACCAAAAACAATCTAATATGTGAAAAATTGAATTGCAATTGAAATGAGCTTCATATTTTTCTTCCTTTTTGCCATTTTTTTCATATTAAAAACATTACCTAATGACAATGTTATTGTCTTATCCTTCATTTTAAGCTATTCCTGCCCATTTTAAACTCCAAGATTTGGTTCTTCTTCATAGGAATCATCGCACAAGTGGGAACTGGATTTATATAATCATCAATTGAGTTATTATCTGTTCCAACTCCAGTGACATCTCATGCATATTTGCCTGGGTAGGATTGGGCCTCTGTTCACTGAAGGAGAATGAAAAGTAACACTCCAACTCCTATATTGATTTTAAAGTTAAATACTAATACCTATTTTAAATACACCCAAATGTCCAGGGAAATTAATGTGTCACTGGTGCTGGAATAGATAATAACTCATTTTAAATGTTGATGAATATAAGATACGAGGAGGTAACTGACCTTTATCTGCAATGAGGTAGAGATGGTAGTCATCTTCAGCATTCTCTATCTGCATCTTATGGGAAATAATTCGACCTGAAATGAAGGCAACAGGAACTCTGTTATAATGTGTACTTGATGGGTTAAGTCTGCCACGTCTTTCATCGTGTGTTCAGAAGGTGTTATCTGGTCCTCTCAAATGATGTCTTCTTCGTACAAATTGTGCCAGAAAGCCCTATGTGCAATAGCTGCCGTATAAACATTTGATAATGTCTGCATTCTATATTGTATACATTTAAAAATATGATACCTGGAAGCTATTGCAGATATGAACTTGGTCCAAACCATGAGAAAATACTCTTCCTATCTCTAGTTGTGAACATTTATAATATCAGACTCAGTGTTACCAAGCCCCGGGAATAAAGACACATCTAGATTCACCTCTAATGAGAGGTATATGTTACAGCTAAAATATCAGGTGCTCCTATATTTTCTGTTGCTTGTTTAAACTGCTACTGATAAATAGAAAAATTTCCAATTTGTAAACTTACACGGGTCAGTTCCATCTGAACAAAAACATTTGTTCCCTTTGGTAAAATGTTTATTCGTCTCTTTTAAATTGATGATCATAAAGATGTAGATAATAGCTTAATTTTATCTAAAATTTTATCTAAAATTGTCTTTATTAAAGTGAATATAGTATTCACCATGCATTCACTAGACACTGCCTCATTTTCATTCAAAACTCAGTTTTCTGTTTTTCTCTATTGCACTATTAAGGAGAGTCTGGTGGGTACTTCTATTCATTTCAGTTGTTTCTCACATTCAAAGATGTTATCAGATAATGATTGATTTCAACTACCATTGCTGTCTGCAAGAATTAGATCCTGTGATGAGAAAATCATGTGTATTGTTTTGTTTGCTTGATTTAATTTTGAATGGTGTTTAATTCCAGTTTTGTTTGTTCATTGTTAAATTCCAGCCAACCAACCAATAGAGCCTGCATAATGTGTTATAAGACCTGACAGGTGAGCAGCATTCCACATGATGAACACTGTATGGCTTGGCCCACACAATAAATAATACAGTAATTCCCTCATTTTACTTACAGATATCAGCAGCAGTCATCCCAGGCAATACTGGTATTGTCCTATCAATGATTTCATTGGTTTCCATAGCAACCATGACAGATAAGAAACCTTTGGTCTCTGATTGTGTCTCCTGCTCAAATTGTTTCAGTATACAGACTGAAAAGAGATGAAAATTAGGTGAACAAATTAAGTGCAAGTGTTGTAACTTGTCTTTCTGATATTAGTTACATGTGGCCAAAAATAGGCTTTACTTATAAACAATATAATTATTTTCTATTAAAAAACAAAATAGGTATGGGAGAAAATATATGGTGTGACTTTTTCTGTCTTTGGTCTGTGTCAGAGTCTGTGTGTTTATCTCTCTTTGCATTAGCGCCACTCACATTGTTTTGGTCGACCAACAGGGCGTTTAGTTTTCCGTTGCAATTAAGCTACAGCTTGGCGTGCTTTCTTTTGGGAGTCTGTATAGATGGCTTACTCAGTTTAGGAGACTTCTTTTAATGGTTTTGCTCCATGGTTCAGTATTTGTGTTATATGCAAGACTATCATAAGTGCAAAGAAATATAAAACCATTTACAACAATTCTGCTGACAATATGATTTGCATTGATTGCCTGGTTGCATCATAAGTTTCTCTTTTGACATTTATACCATATGTCTCAATTTTTCACTTACTTGCACTACTCAAGGTTGTAAGATAGTATCCTCCTTCACCAGAAAGCTTAGATGGTTCTAGTAAACCCCACATATAGTCAGCTTCAACCTCAATGTTAACAGCCTCACACTGCACCAACACATAGATGAACATAGGCAGAAAATCTGTGGAAATATACATAGCTCTATATTAGTCAATGAAGAACTTGTCCTTTAAATATGAGGCATTACAACGACATGGTTCAGCAGCGTATTAGGGGAGAGAAGGGGTAGTGTGCCATCTTCCCAGATAGCTTTTACAGCCCAAATTTTTAAATCCCAATTGAGTGCATAGTATTTAAGGTGATTAACAAAAAAAAATCATAATACCTCATTGTAATCTAATCACCAAATTCTGTGCTCTCTCAAAATTGACTTCAGCATTGTCATTTTGACCAGTTTAACACACTGGTTATGATCCAAAAGCAGGTCAGCAGGAAGACTTTACAATCCCTATCAAAAACCTATAATTTATGCATATCAGGCCAAAATCATGCACACCTTATCTTTGCCCCACCCTCCCTTGACATGGGTTTACAGTAATGCACTTACCAATACCAATGGTTCACTTCATATAATGCTAAATTTTACCATCTTACATTTTTCTCTGTTTCTCTAATATCCTTGGCAAATAGTCTTTTGCTAGCAATTTTTTCATATTAGTTTTTTCTTTTATCCAATATTAGTAAAAAGAAATTAACCTAATCAAAATGTGCTTCATGTAATATACAATTAAATAATGTAACAATGATATTTAAACAACATTGCACACATTTATAAAATCAAAGAGACTTGACAAATATCTGCATTTTAAAACTTTTTGTCTAAATGTCATATCAGTCCTTTGTTACGGAAGTAAAATAGAAGTATTTGCCTTAATGTTATTATATGTATAACATTCACAATGTACCAAGGCAAAGCAAATGTAGCATACTATATTATGCTTGTCTCACTTTCAGTTTTCATTACTAGCACCATTTCAAAGAAAGGTATAGTATATCCATCGATTACAGCAGTGCAATAATTTTCTTTAAGTCCATACAGGTTGTTCTGTATAACTATTAATGATATTCTACCAAATTTATCATTACTTTGTTTTCTCCCAATCAACTCCTTTGTTGTGGATCATGCTACAAATGGAGATGAGAAGGTAGCATGGCAAATTTGATTTCTTTAGAGTCAAGTTCACATAAGTATAAGTTTACTTTCACAAACACACAGGAAGTACCCCACAGATCTATAACAGGAAGTCTGTCACCCTAATCTATACTAGGTCAATGTCAATGAGAAATAGTCAAAATATGACATACATATTGACTATGACATACATACTGTGCAAAGTATATTTACAGAGATTAATGGTAAAAATATTATCCTTTTGTTTGATATAAATTTTATAAATGTAAGTATTGTTGATCAGTTTTAAATTATGTTTGAGTTGACACCCTCTACTAACCAGAAACAACATCTTCGACAACAAACTCTTTAAATGGAAATATATAAAATGCTGGACTTAAGAAGACCTATAGACTTACCATCAGCTCCCATAGACTGTACTACTTCCCTGCCCGAGTTCTTATCAACAACCTGTAGTTACAAACACATAAGAATACAATTGATTGTTATAATGTACTAGTACTACATTTCATTACTGTTTTAATTTACTTTAAAAACATTTTCATAGTGACTTGTTACCATCTGCACAAGGATTACCCAACAACAAAAATTATCAATCATTATTATATACAGGCTGTATCAAAATGTTTGGTTCAGGTTTGGTATCCCATCAGTTTTTGGTGAGAGTGAACTTCGGCGATGTTGACAAGGCCCAACTCACAATGCATATGCATGCCTGCCAACTGTTCCAATTTAATCGGATTCGTTCCGATTTTTGAGGTCAAAGATCACAAAAATCGGAAAATCCGATTTTTGAAAATGCAAGAAAAAAAAAATACATATATATATATATATATATATATATTTTTTTTTTCAAAGTTTTTGGCGACTTTGGCGAATTTTTTTCGTAATTTTTTTTTCAAATTTTTTTCAAATTACCTGTGAATGATCTTAGCACTTCAGAATAGGTCCAGTGGTTCTCTAAAGTTGAATTTTTTTTTTTAATTAGAAAAAAAAATTTAATTCAAAAAAAAAAATCCAACCTTGAATAACAA
This sequence comes from Amphiura filiformis, assembly GCF_039555335.1. Lineage (NCBI taxonomy): Eukaryota > Metazoa > Echinodermata > Ophiuroidea > Amphilepidida > Amphiuridae > Amphiura > Amphiura filiformis. The sequence continues at coordinate 45,238,116 of NC_092632.1, read as the reverse complement.
GTAATTTAGTACTTTTCCAAAGTTTTGTTTTGCTTCTCACTTCACTCTAAGTAGACACCAACCTTAGTTCCAAAGGTTGGCAAGTATGCGCCGTTACGGGTAAGCGTGTGCTTCGCACGCCCGAGTCGTGCGCACCCTGTACAGATTTTTATTTTTACAATGTTGGCAGGTATGCATATGACGGCGAAATTAACAATGCGTATGATGCATAAAGAATACATACTATGCTTCCCAGTCACCTTATTAACATTGTGGAAATATGCTCCTGTCAAAAGTGTGCAGCAAAAAAGTGTATCCCTGTAGACCACTTTGCCATACATTTCATCTCCATAGTACAATAGCAGCATCCAGTGGTTGCAGATGGTTTATGAATTGACAATAATTGAGGTGTTACTGACTGTAGACTTACTGTATTGTATACAGAGGTAACGATTTGTAGGAGATAGTCCAGTTTCTTGATGGGTGAAAAGGATAACTCCATCTGTATGATCAGTGACTTGATTTCACTCATAGCCTCCATATGTGGTGGAACATAATTAGACTGCAACAACAAAAAGACAAATTGTGACAATTAGCATAATAGTTATACATTAGTGAGCTTTCTTTTGTAACAAATAGACAGTTGTATTCAAACCAATGAGGTAAAATCAAGTGCCAATTCCGCCATGTTTGTGTGTCACTCAAGGACACTTAATGTACCTCCCGATTTTTTTCTAAGCATAATGAATGTGTATTCAAATGTGTAAATAAATATTGTGTATGTAAAAAGTAACACAGCTGTTATCAATCCGCCTATAGCTTTAGAACTAATAATTGTTTTCACATTATTTCAACATAGAAACAAGAACGATTTATTTACGCGCATTTTGATGCCCCATTCGTCCATTTTCATTCAATATTAGCATCACAGCAATGTTTTTTAAAGACAAATACCCAAATTCAAAAGTTGCTGCTATTTGTATTGATTTGAAGTCAGCGCAGAAGATAATGGTGGATTTTACGTGCCACAACGCTTGCATAATAACCATTGATCGCTGTAAATTCTTTTAAATTCAGGCATTTTTCTTTAAAAGCACTCCTGTGTTGTTAATATTGAACGACAATGGACAAATGGGGTACCAAAATGCGCGTAAATAAAGCATCCTTCTTTCTATGTTGAAACATACTAGTTCTGAAGCCATAGGCATATTTATAACAGCTGCATTACTTTTTGTGCAGACTTTATTACCATGAATGGAATAATGAATTCAATGGAATAATATAATGGCTGTCACTAACAAAAGCATGTAAATGTTGGTGTGTAGTACTGAGCACAGTTGCATCTTTTTGATATGGCCAGTTCATATAATCTAGATCTGCTGAATGCTTCATCCAGGGCTAATACATATTTACACTATTCAGTCCAGGACTCATGTTAGCCTCTTCTTTAAATACCAAACTTCACATTGAAATATTACATAAGTGAGCAAATATATAACTCTCTGTTCCAGGTTTACATTCATCCAATATCAGATTCATTTAGTATTCCTCACCTTTATACCGAGTTCCTCCATAGATCTTAACTTGGCAGTCTGTATGTTGTGATCTAGTATTGCCAGTGACCCATTCCTGCTGAGAAAAGAAAGGCAGATGTGCCGACTGTGAGTGGTAACATATAAATAAAAGCATTAAGTTACTATACTCTCTTACACACTTGAGAATCTATATGCAATTTTTATTCGTTCCTAGTCATGTTATATGAGACAATATAACACGACTGCAGGCGTTGGCGATACCATTATGTTTCTGCATAGAACTCAGCCACTTATAATAATGGTAGCCCTCAGGTTATATCAGATAGTTGATTAAACAAGACCACCATTCTCTAATGACATCTTTAATTCAGTGTATACACATAATTGAGCTGCACTAGTACTGGAAAATCATGCTCTATTCATTCCATATTTAAACATCCTTGAACAATCATCAACAAACAAAAACATGCACAAGATGCTTCTCTTAAAAATGCTTTAACCTGTACCATATTGGTGGAATTGATTTGATTTGAATTTAGTTGATCAAAGGAATCCTACAAGCACACTACAATTCTTGCACTGTAACATTTGCATTGCACTTAGCTGCACTCATGCTAATCTTTAATTGTTCTCGATCATACAATTCCTGTCAGGGTAAGGATATGAGTTAATTTCACAATCATTTTCTATCAATAAGCCAAATCGGCATTGGAAGTTTTCAATGCATTGTGGGACAGTTTTTGCAGTTTTGGGACACTTTGCCCTCTGACCTATCGGGAAATTCAGAAAAATTGGTTTTTGTGCATAAAAAATATAATTTAAAATGTTTTACAAGAATGAAAACAAACCAAAAAAACATGTTTATTTTATAAATTAATTATTTATATATTTTTAATGATAACATTATTACAATAATAAATTAATCAATAATAATTACAGCAATTTCCTCGATATGTCAGAGGTCAAAATGTCCCAAAACTGCTCTCAAAAACCGGAAGTTACAATGCCGATTGGGCTTATTGGTATTGGTCTATTCAACAATAATTTCAAACTTGATTTACTTTTATGTGTTGGTAGAGTTTAAACCGTTACACACAACTAAATTTGTTCACTTACGTGAGCTTTCGACACGACGACTCTGTGTCTTTTTCAAACTGATGGTGACTTTTATGTGTGTTGAGGGAGATCCCTGGATTTCATTTTTTCACAGAGCATATCACAATAAATCACAATACACATTCCTTCTTTGCATGTCATTGGTCATGCAAAGCATGCTAGACGTCCATAATTGTATTACCTTTTGACTTCATTAATAAAACACTGATAGATGTCATCCTTCAGTGGCTTGAGAATGTAAAGATGAAGAGCGCCCTCTACAATTGCATCTAATTCACTCATGCTCAGATCAGGATACTAAAGAACAGAACAAGAAACACAATGGATGCATTTAATTTACTACTTTCAGGAGATACATGAATATAAACATTTCTCTTTATCTTTCCATCTTCTTATGGCACAAAAGTATATAATAAAATGAGTACTAACAAGGACAATTTCAAAAGATGTACTGTTTTAGTATGTTCTCTATTACATTAAAAAGCACTTCCTTGTTGTTGCAGTAGAGCAAAATCTAGGTCGGTCAGGTCCATAGAATGATGGGTTTTTTTTTGTTGCTTCAGGGGATTTTTCTTTTGTTTTTATGTTGTATATGTGGAAATATTTACATCTATACTTTGATCAGCTCGTAATTGGCGGATTAATATCAATATATTTTATTTTGAGGATTGTCTTTTGACATCTCGCCAGAAGCATCACAAATTATTAATTCAAGTCCTATACTTTGTCTACTTTCTTTAACTCGTAAAATATAGAGCAGACATGTCAACTATAATCTACCAAAAAACGTTGACAACGTAAAGAAATCAGCAAGTTTAAAAAACCCACCTCGGCTCACTTTTTGAAACTTGGTCCCATTTGTAAAAGGTATTGATTTAAACTTTATCATATTTATATAAATTTAAAACATTTCCAGAAGTGTAGTAGGCTTGTAATCTTGTTGGAAACGCTGTATTCTGTTGAAATAAAATAAAAACACTGATTTCCTGTTGGTATTCAAAATGGGACCAAGTTTCAAAAAGTGAGCCGAGGTGGGTTTTTTTAAACTTGCTGATTTCTTTACGTTGTCAACGTTTTTTTGGTAGATTTCTTTTCTTTTTATGAATGTAACCAAGCAGCTCCAAGCTTTGAAAGTCATCAGGTTACAAAGTGCTCCATAAAACGAAAAATAGATGTTTGAAGTTGCTGTTCATGATTTATGACAATAAATAATTAAACAAAACTTTATCAGTCGTTTATTTTTAAAACTTGCTCGTCACGCGTGACTGAGGCGTACACAATGATCAATATATATTTTAATATACTTAAATTATTCAAGGCAACGTAAATATGTACAGAAAATGTAAATATAAACAGCACACACCCAATGTTGACAATGCCAGAGAGATACGGAGAGTAAGTCCGATTTACTTCCAAGTTGGAACTGGTAAATGCGCATATATTTAAGCCTATACTACGGAAGCGTCTAAATGCCCCGACTAGGCAAGATAATCGTGTTTGAATGTTTGTGGTTCTTTATAGCCCTGCGGGCCAACCTAGTTGGATATGCCTATTAAGGCGGTTATCTGCGATCTTTCGTGGTTTGTGGTTTTAATTTCCCTTATCAAGCACTGGCCTCTATCGGGAGCTAATTTATAGTTTAAGCTTGTTGGATATCCATATTTCGTGGTTTGTGGTTCTTCGTAGCCCTGTGGGGCAAGCTAGTTGCAAATACAAATTTCGCGGTTTGTGGCTCTTCATTTCGTTTCATTTCGTTTATCGCGGTTTGTGGTCTTAATTTATTGGATATCCATATTTCGCGGTTTGTGGTTCTTTATAATCTATAGGCCTGTGGGCAATCTAGTTGGATATCCAAATTTCGCGGTTTGTGGTTCTTTGTAGCCCTGCGGGCCAACCTAGTTGGATATGCCTAGTAAGCGGCGGTTATCTGCGATCTTTCGTGGTTTGTGGTTTTAATTTCCCTTATCAAGCCTGCCCTCTATCGGGAGCTAATTTATAGTTTAAGCTTGGTGGATATCCATATTTCGTGGTTTGTGGTTCTTTGTAGCCCTGTGGGGCAATCTAGTTGCATATCCAAATTTCGCAGTTTGTGGTTCTTCATTTCATTTCATTTCATTTTATCGCGGTTTATTGTCTTAATTTGTTGGATATCCACATTTCGCGGTTTTTGGTTCTTTGTAGCCCTGCGGGGCAATCTAGTTGGATATCCCTATTAAGCGGAGGTTGTCGGCGATCTTTCGCGGTTTGTGATTTTAATTTCCCTTATCAAGCCCTCTATCGGCAGTTAATTAGTTTAAGCTTGTTGGATATCCAAATTTCGCGGTTTGTGGTTCTTTATAGCGCTGCGATGCAATCTAGTTGGATATCCAAATTTAACGGCAGTTGTTGGCGATCTTTCGCGGTTTGTGGTCTTAATTTGTTGGATATCCATATTTCACGGTTTGTGGTTCTTTATAATCGATAAGCCTGCGGGCAATCTTGTTGGATATGCAAATTTCGCGGTTTGTGGTTCTTTGTAGCCCTGCGGGCAATCTAGTTGGATATCCCTATTAGCGGCGGTTGTCAGCGATCTTTTCGCGGTTTGTGATTTTAATTACCCTTATCAGGCCCTGCCCTCTATCGGGAGCTAATTTATAGTTTAAGCCTGTTGGATATCCATATTTCGTGGTGTGTGATTCTTTGTAGCCCTGCTGGGCTATCTAGTTGGATATCCAAATGTCGCGGTTTATGGTTCTTTATAGCCCTGCGGTGAAATCTAGTTTGATATCAATATTCAGCGGCAGTTGTTGGCGATCTTTCGCGGTTTGTGATTTTAATTTGTGACAATTTATAATATTTATTGCAAATATAATTTCAGATTGAACTGTGAACAGAGCCAATGATAAATGTGTTTTAAATAACGAAGATGTCATGATAGTCAGGCATGGTGAAAGCATCTGGATGGTGAAAGTAGGCCTAGGCCTAGGCCTAGATGAGAATAAAAAATCAGACATGTTTGTTTGATGAAAAAAAATAATATCATAATAGCAATGGATGTTCGAGATGGTGTTATTCTTGATTTATGACAATACATTGGTTAATAAAACATTAAGAAAAAAAAAAAGTGGTGGGAAGTTTGAACCTGAGCAAAAATTCATAAATGGATTAGAAGTCCAGGACCTTAACCGCCGCCACGGGGACGACCCGTTATAACGACGTGTGAAAGTGGAGTATTTATTAATATGAATGTATGCTGTGGTCCGGAAAGAATAAAAGAATTGCGAAAAACTTGATTTTTTGGCGAATGGGATCCAGAATTTGTATGTAGGGTATCCAGGAATATACTAGGGTATATTTGAAAGTGAATCTCAAAAGGTAGTCGACAGTGACAGCCATGTATGGCTGTAGCAGTGACGAAAGATTGTGGATATCAGTATGATTAGCTATGATTTTCCACTAATTTTGGCTATGAAATACCGCGTGAAATAAAGCAAGAATGTTTATTTATTATCAACAATCGGATTGACTGTATGATTGGTGTAACTTTTTGAATTAATGAGTTATTAAAATATTACACTTTGGATAGTAAATACGTATAAGGTAAAGTTAAATCGAATTCTGGAAATAAAATTTGCAACTTACATGCGACAGTTGCGTCCGGTAACTCCGAACTTCATCAGGCATCTGATTGGTCACGTGACAACGACGGGAAGATCCTGCAAAGCCTGGTCCCAAGCGTGCGGCAGTTGAAAGCGGAGTCCCCTTTTTGTTGATGGCTGGCTGCTCCACTCTCTCCCAAATGGCTTCCCTGACACCCCGGTCGAACCACTTTTCTTCTTTGTCGAGGATCACAACCTCCTCTGGCTTAAAGAAGTGTTCCGTTGTTTTGCAGTGATTGAAAACTGCAGAGTTCTGAGCTTCGCTGGAGCTAGGTCTCCGATGTTGATTTATCCTAGCCCTGAGAGACTGTTTGGTCTCTCCCACGTAGGCTTCACCACAGTCAGTAGCCGCACAGGTTATGCCATACACCAAATTACTCTGCTTGTCCTTGGGGGTTTATCCTTAACGTGGACTAACTTCCCCTGATGATGTTGGTGGGTTTGTAAGGCGTTGCGATCCCAAAGGACTTAAGAGTATTCTTGATCCTTTCTGACAAGCCAGATATGTAGGGTATTGTTACCTGGGTACCCGTGCCCGTTTCTGCTTTTGATTCTGTGTGTGCTCTTTGGTCTTTTTAGCTTTGGTGAAGGCCCAGTTGGGGTAGCCACAGCAACCCAGGGATTTCTGAATGTGATTTTGTTCTCCAGGAAGATCCTCTTGGTCGCTGATAATGGTATTAGCCCGATGTTGCAGGGATCTGATCACCCGAGTTTATGTATTAGGGGATGATGAGAGTCAAATTGTAAGTAAAAGTCCGTATGAGTTGGTTTCCTGTAAACCGTGGACTTGAGTGATCCGTCCTCGTGAATGTGAACTTGACAGTCCAAAAAGGCTAGCTTGTTATCAACACACTCCTCCTGGGTAAACTTGATGTTTGGGTCTACCTCGTTGATGAATTTGTAAAAAGAGGCAGCCTCATTCCTATCAATAACAACAAAAGTATCATCGACGTAGCGCAGCCACAATTTAGGAGGGTTTCCCGGATATTTGTCTAGCACGATCTGCTCAAAATTCTCCATGTAGATGTTAACAACAATAGGTGAGACAGCTGAACCCATGGCACAGCCATATTGTTGAATGAAGAATTTGTTGTTATATGAGAAATACGTAGTCTTGAGACAGATGGTTAAGAGTTCAATGATTTGGTCCACCGATAAATTCGTTCGGTCACCTAGAGTCTTGTCCTTGGAGAGATATTCTTTCACCACTGTTATAGCATCGTCGGGAGGAATGGATGTGAATAGAGCGGTCACGTCGTATGATGTGATAATCTCATTCCCTGTAAGCTTGATGTCCTGGATTTTATGAACAAAATCCTGAGTGTTCTTTAAGTGGTGGGGGGACTGACCAACTAGGGGGCCAATGATCTTGGCAGCGTGCTTGGCTAAATTATATGTCACTGATCCGATGCTACTAATAATCGGTCTGACAGGAATGGGTTCCGGCTTGTGCACTTTCGGTAAACCGTAGAAAGCTGGGACACTAGGTTCTGTGGGAGGGTCAGTCTGTATTTTAAGCTGACGTCAATAGCTCCCTCATGAATGAACTTTGTTAATATATTCTGTAACCTGTTTCCTGTAACCGCTAGTAGGGTTGTAGCCGATAGACTTATAGGTCTTTTTATCTTTCAGAAGGAGTTGGCATTTCTTATCGTAGTCCGATATATTTAAAACTACAACACACTTGCCTTTGTCCGCTGGCACGATGACAATGTCCTTGTCCTTAGCTAACTCATCAAGGGCTTTTCTTTCTTCCTTGGTGGTATTTGGAGGTGGGAGTTTAGCGTTACATAAAGTAGTGCTAACCTTATGCCGTAGGCTTTCAGCTTTAGATTGATCTAGCTTAGCTTGTTTGATCGCAGTCTCTGTGGCAGTGACAATATCAGCGATTGGAACTTTATTAGGAGTCACAGCAAAGTTCAATCCTTTGGCTAGAACCGACACTTCACTTTCACTCAGCGATCTATCAGACAAGTTTTTCACCCACTTCTGCTTAGATTCTAAGTCAATTTGACCACCAGTAGAACGCCAGTTAGTGTCTAAATCCGCTTTAGAAGTTTTATAATTCGCGAATTTATCGATGTGTCTACGCTTGGTTGCAAAGTGTTGATCAAGCTGTGCAACTTTGGTGAACTCAGTTACCCTCTCAAACTCATTAGTTGGTAATAAAGACGCTAAACGATTAGATTGATCGGTGTATTTCTCATTGAGAGTGTCAATTGTGAAGTTGATCTGTCGTATTCTTTCATTCAAAAGTTTCCTTTCGGCGTTACGTAAGATATTATCAACTCTATGTCCTTTTACATTGCTCTTCAATTTGATACTACGTGGTGTTATATTTCCCTGTAGGCACCGTAGGCTAAAACGTAAATGGTTCCTAAAGTTTGCAATCTTCCTCGCCGTTTTTTCGTGATTTCTTACGAGAGTTAGGCAATCCTGCCCAAAATTGTTCTTGATATCTTGGTGTAGATTAGTCATCCAGTAAATGAAATATATATTTCTCCGCTTTCAACTGCCGCACGCTTGGGACCAGGCTTTGCAGGATCTTCCCCGTCGTTTGTCACGTGACCAATCAGATGCCTGATGAAGTTCGGAGTTACCGGACGCAACTGTCGCATGTAAGTTGCAAATTTTATTTCCAGAATTCGATTTAACTTTACCTTATATGTTATTTACTGGATGACTAATCTACACCAAGATGATAGTAAATACGATTTAGCATGGTTTTAGATATATTTTGTACCCAGCGAAAAATATCATAGAACAATAGCGTTTTGTTTCGTGTAAATATAGTCCCGCGGTGCATCTTCTTATTCTTCTTTATCAGTCGTTTTTTTTAAAACTTGCTGGTCATGCTACCGCGTGACTCTAATCACTTGTAACATGGGTCTACTTTTCGGCGTAGTGGTAAAAGCCTAACATTTCCCGCAGATCACAAGCTCATCAAAGTATATTTATGTTAATGTTGTGACTTACGTTCAGTGTAACTTTTACTTTTTTCTTACCTTGTCCATGACAGAATCCACCTGTGGCACCTGTCTGTTGAATAAGAAGTTCTTCATCCCTGTCATAAATTGCCTGATATCTCTCATTAGTAAATCAGGTTTCTCTGTCTGTGCTTTCACCCTGGAGTCCTGAATGAATACTGCTAACATAGCTGAGAATGCACTCTCTGGATTGGTAGCTAAGCTGTAATGATGTCATTCATTAAAGAAGAAAAGAAAAGAAAAATCTCTTCAATGTATATATCACAAGAGCACACGAACTGATTAACACTTCAAACTGGACAGCAATTTGAACATAATTACTAGCAGTCATTAGCACTTTGAAACACCATGCACATACCGCTTCATCCCTCAATGAGAATTTGGACAAGGTACTTGGTTACATCCAGCAGGCGGTGTTTATGGACACACCAAATAGGTTTGGGACCCTGTTAGCACACATATACACAGGGAGTATTAAAAGTCTCAGTCAGATTATATGCAAAGTGTGATCAGTTCATATTAAGCCACCGACTAGTGACCATTGGAAGTATATTAGTGGACCCAAGGAAGGACAAACCACTTAACCACAGATGTATAACAGTTCATATGTGATTTATGGTATCAAATGCAACACACTATCATTCGTGGCAGGTATTACTAATATTATCTCAGCATTTTAGGTAATGAATAACAAAATTAAAATTTGATGAAAATTATGGCTTTAAGACAAATGATATAGACTCCCGGTATAGACTAGCATGTTATCACTGTTGATTTCACTTTCAATATACAAATCATTTTCCTTAGTATCAATTTCATATTTAGAAACTGACACACAAATTGCTTCATGTATGTTTATATTCTGAAACTAAAGTAAACTATACTGCCTGTGACATGCCTTATGTTAAGGCTTAAAATAGAGAATGACTTCAAACAGAAGCAAATCTCTATTGACTTTTCACACCATAACATTTTTGAAAGTTATAATAATATATGACCTTGGTATAACAATACAAGATGAGTACATCCTTCCTACTGTCATGATTCATTACTAGTTTGGCTAAACATAAATTGTTATCTACATTAGGGCATTATCTTAAACTTTAAATAAAGACTTTTATGTGATATTTGAGACCATGAAGAGTCATTCAGGATGTCAAAGTATCGATATAATATCAGGTATTGGTAAATGTGCTGCCCACACAAAGGAGTTTTGAACTTTGTATCTGGTTTACATTCAATTGCCATTTAATATTGTTGCTACATGTATGTTTGTCACAACTTCTAACGACTAAACTAATTGTTCAAACAATATATTCAATCCAATGGACTCAAACTCTAGTCAAAACCCAAGTTCCAATGGATCAGGATTTGGGGCTCTGCTAGACTAGGTTCAGTCTCAGACTATAGTTCACTTGGCTTCCTCGAGACAGTAGCAGAACGGTAAACTGCATATCCGTTTTTACACGCTTTTCAATGGGAAATGAACTTTGCTGCTTGGATGATGTCACGAGAGGTTAGCATTTATTCCGTATTGAAAAGCGTGTACTGACGGATATGCAGTCGACCGGCCTCGTAGCATCAGTGTGTGATACACATGCATCTTTATCGTGATGTGACACAAAGTGACCGCGCCCTACAGATACACTGCCTTTTGACACGCGTTTATAACTTGCGGACACTACTGTCTCCAGAAAGCTATAGACGTATTCCACCTGCAAGACCTGATTATTATCACTGGGCTATTCCATTTAAAATCCACACTACCCCTGTGGAAGATTTTGGAAATATCATCCACAGGGGGAGTATGTTTTTCAAATGTAATTGGTCAGAGTTAATCATTTTGAAACCCACACTCCCCCTGTATTATGGCTTTACCTATATCTTCCACAACTGAGTGAGTATTTCAAATGGAAGTTACCCAATTGTCTATTCTATTAAAACTTGATACTCCCTCTGTGACAGACTTTAGCTAAATCTTCAACAAGGGTAGTATGGATTTCAACAGGAATAGCCCATTATCATTTATCATTCTCACCTGTCTATTGCTGATCTGATATCTTTGGCAGGGTCAATCTTTTTCTTGTAGGTTTTCCGAATTCCAACCACTTTCAAACTCTTGTTTTTCCTCTCCAGTTGAGTTGTTTTCTTTTTTACTGTAAATCAACAAAAATGATTGTTAAATAATCACTTAATATGTGAAATTGGTGATAAAGCCAATGACATTAACAGGAGTACAATTTTGATATGCTTGTACCTTTGCATTGATCCGTCAGCTTGCTGCCAAGACGAGGTTCTCCCTCCAAACGCATGCTGAAAAAGTTTTCAAGCAATGCAGTAGATGGCTTTGGCAAAAGCATACTTGGTAATTAAACATACATATAAAAGACATACCACACTGAACACCCACTTTGGGGTAGGAGAGCTTGTTTTGAGATGACAGTTAAAGAGGCCAATATAGCACCTAGTCTGTTATCATCAAAAGTGCATTATATATATAGTATGTAAATAAGCACCTGCTGGAAACTAAGTTTCCGGGTGCAAAGTTTGAAATAAACCTGAGCTACACTACTTTCTCTTCCATATGTGATATAATATGACACGAGTCTGCTTTGGTTATAGAGTGTATGTAATAAACCAATCGGAACAACAATAAACCAATCGGAACGGTATAACAATTGAAATGACAGCCACGTTGGAGGACAATTCTAAAATAGCTTAAGATGACAGAGGGACAGGTCTCTAGATCGATTCCACAGCCATTCATACCTATCACTTGTTTTGTTGTATTATCATGTGAATTGCCCTGTGTTACCTTATGGAGGACATAATTTGTTTACATGCGGATGACTCTGTCATGAGTGATATCATACTGAATACCCTCTATTCATTGTTATAAATATCAAGTAGTTATAAATACAAGTTAGTACAAATCAGAATACACCATCGCATAATCCCTCTTTATGGCTTAAAGGGACCATTGAAAGAAAATATCATTTGGTATCAAAATAAAGCCCATAAAATATAGAATCAATATCTAAAACAATTGAAGAACTAACTATTTTAGAAATAAAATACAATAAAAACAAGGTACTCGGTTTACCCCTTCCGACGCTTACATCGCTGCGTCATTTATCAAAAGTAGAAAATTGGGCGCTTTCCGGATGACGTCATTGTGGTTACTGCGTTTAGAGTTGCGTTGACATTTTGGCCGGGATAATTTGACACAAGCGACCGCGATCTAAATATCAGATGCAATAATCATGATAATACAACCACTTATATAATTATTTAAAGGTCAAGTAAAAACAAAATACCAGTTGATTGTCCACATGTTATCAAAAAAGAGGAAGTGAGGGGCATTTTATTTATCATTTATTATTTTTTTACAATGCAAATGGATTTAGGCCTATGTATTATTCCCGGACATTATTGGTTGTGTAACTTGTAGAGGAGGATGATAGGATCGAGGCTCTTGTTATTTGATGGTTCTCTGAGCATGCTGAGAGGATGATTAAAACAGAGCCTCTAAATTGAAATGCTTATTGAACACCCAACAAACACACAAACGTTTTAAAAGCGTTTTAAATAAGTTATATTTTGGCTTTTGGTTTAGGTAAAAACGTTTTAATAACATTAAAATGTCGGGTTATATAAAGGTCATGATAACGTTTTAAAACGTTTTGTATGAAAAAAAACACACTACAAAAATAGTTTTAAATGTTTTCAAAATATGCTATTGTATAGGCCTACTTAAATAACATTATGTTAAAATATTTGAACCCAGCAAACACAAAAATGTTCTTAAAATGTTTTTTTCAAAACCTTTTAATAACATTTAAATGTCGGATTATATAAAGGTCACGAAAACGTTTTTAAAACGTTATTGAAAATATTTTGGGCAAACATTTTTTCGCAAAATATTTTTTCAACCCCAAAATAACATTCTGTGTAGAATATTTTGTATCAAGTTTTCAAGAATGTTTTTGGAATGTTATTAAAACGTTTTTATACGCTTTATATAACCCGACATTTAACGCGTTTTCTGTAAAACATTTTGTTTGCTGAGTAGTACATTATCAAAAAAATGTTTTTTTAAGGTTATGAAAACGTTTTATACTCTTAATATACCCTTTATATAAAGTAACCTGACATTTAAACGTTTTCTGACAACCTTTTATAACCTTTTGTGAATGATGTCGAAAACGTTTTGTGTTTGCTGGGCAGAAGCAAATCTAAACAATTGACAATATTATTAACTTTTGAAACAGTGAAAAAAAGTTTTCCCTTATAATAAAGAAAATAACATTAAACATTTCAGACTCCCTCAATGGCAATGCCATGCGAAAAAGGAAGCGGCGGGGGCGATCAATTGTCTTTTTTTCATCATCGTCAAGCATGCAGCTTCCTATTTTACTTATTCATAAATTCAACCACCGGTCAACATGACCAAAAATATGATTCCGATGACGCCCTACATGGCATGTATAAAATATAGAACTAATTATTATGAGTAGGCCTAGGCCTATGATATATAAATAGTGACGATGACGAAGAGAATATCGCCAAGATTTGCCGCAACACATAAATTGCAGATGATGTGCGGTAGCGAACACCTTCCATGGGTATTATTATTATAGGCCTATGTACGGTATAGGGCCTACCTTAAAATATTCAAGAGATTACAATAAAATTGGTTAAAAAAAGTCTTTTCTTCCATAAGTTAACTTTCAAAAGCGCTTGTTTTCATACCCCAAACATGCCAAAGTATAGGCCTAGGCCCTTTTATTTTGCAAATTTATTCCCCTAGATGCCATGTGTTATACGGGGCACTTGCCATTATTATTTGAGCTGTTGGCACTGGGGCAGTAGCTGAACGGCAGATGAAGAACATGACACCCAAGCTGTTCTTGAAATAAATTACGAGGGCGCCTCCAAGCATTGATTTACCCAATCAACATAAACTTTGTAACTGTAGGCCTACCATTGATACAACGCTCGGACATTTTGCACTTTCAAGTTTCAGTGGGAGTTGGATTATTAGGCCTATAAGCATTTCCGAAAACGCATAAACTAAAGGCTGACAGTTAATATTGTTCATATGATTGTTTGGAGTGGCCTTTATATGTTCCTCTCGTGGTTCTTTATCTTGAATTTGTTTCTCGTTTTTCATAGGCCTTTAAAAATAAATAAAAATAAATTTCGGCTTTTATATATAGGCCTAGCGCCTTTTTCCAGATCTCGGAGGGTTCAAAGCGCTGTAATTTCGCTGCCATGGTACTGCCACAATCAGATCGCATCATCTAGGCTGGATGCTGCCGAACCTGTCATAAATCTATCCGCACTTGGATTGTAACATCCACCAATTATCTTTTCAGCTCCCCAAATTTCATTGGGTGAAGGAAGTTTTTGATAACCAAACAACTAATCACCGATTTTTGAGAAGCAGGAGGAAACTGGAGATCCCGGAGAAAATCTGCGAGCATGGATCCGGGATCGGGATAAACCAAGTTCACATGAGTCTTTTGGCTGGCCGGGCTTGAAGTTGAACCGGGACCTCTGTGTGCAAGGCGAGAACCTCGTAAACTCGCTCTCCCGAGCCTGACTTTTGTTTTGAACCTGGTCCCGTGCCCCATAAGTGTGTCTCAACACGGAGCCACCGTTTACAAACAAACACACTTTAATAACTCGCAATTCAGCTTCCAAACTTGAGTCAGGATCGGCTTATGCGTCTTAGGCCGGCGGTTAACCTAGGCCGCACGCCGGCGAGGTAGGCTAATTAGGCCTGAAGAAATTAAGTCGCATGTCATTAACCCGAAACATCATTGTCTTCTCTTTCCTATCCTCACCAGATATTTCAGAGGAAATAAGTAAAGAGTTGCCTCAGTAAAAACAAATGATACTCTGAGCCGGGATTCTGAGTCTCTTGCAAAAGCCGAGCAGCTAGCACTGACAGCTTTGACTTTGTCAATATGAAGGCCTAGGCCTAACTATGTTTACCCGTTGTTGGCCAATTTTGTAGGCTTAACTAGAATTTATATATAGGCCTATCATAGAGGTCATTATAGCTTTGTAATTTGTATTATAATATCCTTTTTAATATACTTGTTAGGCCTAAAAGGCACAGAATAGTTCATTGCTGTAAACACGTTCATGCGTTGGTTTCGGACTAAGTCTGGACTATGCAGTGTTGCCATGCAGCGCAAAGGATAACCACTTTGACGTCACAGGGGTTGCCACGTGTCTCTGCACATATGAATTGGGCGGAGCGACGCGACATTGGGCGCTTTGTCTTTATTTGCTGATTTGGGGGGTAAAATAAAGGAAAATTGCGTTTATCATTTTAGAAATGGATTCTATATGTTATTAGCTTTATTTTGATACCAAATATGTTTTTCTTTCAATGGTCCCTTTAAAGCCAGGGGGTAAAAACAAAGATTTTATTCATTGCTTACCAAATTTTCCAAATCTCTGTATGGACTTAGTCAAATTTTTCCTGTGATCCCTCCTCTTGAACTTTTCAACTGCTTTCTTGCTGTCATCCACCGGCTCTTCACTTTCCATGCTGACATCATCAATTGTGCTGCCAGATGGCATCTCTTGACTACTTGTGAAATCAGAGCCGCTGGATCCACTCCCAGTACTGTCTTCTGTGTTCCCCTCTCCAATTGCTTCATTTTCTTCCAATTCTTCTCCAGATGAAACTCTCAATTCATCTGCCTCTGGAGGCAGTACATCTTCAGGTTCAACATCTTCATCATAGAGCGTGATTAGATTAGATGTTAACACTACTGGTTTAGCACCACGATTATTACTATTTGGATTTGATGTCTTACTATTACTGTTCATATTTGAATTTTTTTCACTTTTCAGTTCTAGTGACAATAAACGTTCTCTCATTGGTGGCAATGATTCCTCAAACTCTACTATGTTGGACTGTGCAAGAGGATCAAATAAGTCTAATGGGTCTGTTGTATGTATTGAAGGCCCTGAAACTCTAATAGGCTCAAGAAATACACCTGAATCTGAAAGTCTTTGCTGCTCTTTGGTCTCCTGTGTGATTACTGATGATGTTGAAGACGGCCTCATTGGTGGGGTAGAATAACCACTTGGTGCAGCCGTCATCCTTGCTGGTTCTGAATATGAGTATGGTACTGGGACAGCAGTTGTGGTTGTTGTAGTAGCAGATGTATATGGCATTTGGTATGGTGGATACATGCTAAGAGCTCTTGAACTCATAGTTGCTTTAGTAGGAATAGGTGGCGCTGCTGTTACGGGTGCTTGTGATCTAAACATGGGCGAATGTTCTGATTTTGTGGTTTCAAATGGCGTGTAATAGGCCAGAGATTGTCTCATCGCAAGAGGTGTTGAACCATACATGATTTGAGGTCTACCAACGCTCTGTGGACGACTTGTGTTATCTTTGTAACCAGTTGCTGGCGGAGGAGGGGGAGGAGCACAGGCTGGTGGTGGGTACCTCTTGCCTGTGTCATTTACTAATGAGTCTCTTTCACTCTGTGTGCTGTATCGCATTGGTTGCCTCTGTAGCGGCAAGGACAAATCAACACTTGAACTACTTTGAACACGTTGCACTGACACAGGTCTCTGTGTTCCTTTTAATTGATTCTCAAATCCCAAACCTTGATATGGCCTTGTTTCTTGATAACCAAGTGGTGAATAATTTGGGAATGAAGCTTGTGACATCAATGGAACAGATGGCTTTGGTGAAACTGGCATATTCTCATATTCAGTCTTGGCCAGCTGTGGAGACATTGGCGATAATAAACTCCGATAATTGCTAGGTTTTCTTTGGTGTTCATTCCCTACAGGACTACTCATCGGTGGTATTTGGTATGAATTTGCTACAGATGATGATGATGTAGAGGATGCGGATGGAGGGGGAGTCAGTCTTGTTGTGTCAGCTTCCTTTGTTTCTATTAATGGTTCTGATGCAAGATTGCCACGCTTCCAGAATTCTGTATTAAAAGAAGAAAATAGTACCGTAACTAAGATAACCTCATTTTATCCAAGTATGTAACAATGCTACTTGGTTGATGGGATACCGTAGCCATCAAAACCAGCATATGCATCTTCTAAGCTTTCTTATACGGTTTGCATTGGCTCGATCAATTGCATGTCTCGATAGGGACTGCAAGCCACCACAAGTCAAATTGTCCCTCACTGTCTGGACTCTTTGCACAACATAGGCCTTATCCATGTTGGAATTCATCACACAGTTTCTGCGCAAAATCTCCGACCAAAACGTGTAATTCCACCCTTCTAATCGATTGGAATATTGTTTTTGAACCAGATTTTCCAACCACTGAAACAGAATAGTCATTTATAGCGTATGTAAAAAGGGTCGGGCCTATTTTTAGGGTCAGTCGGGTTATGCCAATCAAATAATATTTTTTTAGGCCTTATCGAATAGACAAGCTATTGCAGCACTATCTACTGCTGCGCAATGTTTCAGATGAAGGATACATATTTGCTAGTCCGCATCTGAATTATTTAGTAGCAAATTAAAGGAAGGTTGATTCATCTGGTGCTGTCATCAGAGAAAAGGAATCACGAAAATGGTGAAAAATTATGGTACTTTTCCAAGGCAAAAAGCAGCTTTTCTAGGCATTGTTGACATGGTGCCAAGAACGAAAGTTTCATACTACTTTGACCTACATTTTGAGATGCTTTGAATGTTTGAAGGTGCAAAATTAACCAAAGGACATGCTGTTTTACCTCTATGTTCAGAAGTTTTAATCATCACAAATTCTAAACAAATTGTTTCTGAGTTTGATTAACAGCAAACTAGCACTTTATCTCTGGCTCAGATAATAGTAAGGATTGCCATGATTTACTGCCACTGAGCAGTTCACTTGTTTACAGAACTTTTAAAACAATACCTCCACAGAATTTGATCAAATCTCTATGCCAACAGAAGCTTAAATAGTTTACAACCTGTATTCTCATTTGGGCCCATTCCTATTTACCAGTACGCAGCCTTCCCCAGCCAGGCTGCAGCTTACTACAGCCACAATACTTAAGCTTCCATTGAATGAGGGATTCTCCAGCCAAGCTGAGGGAAAGCTTTACACTGGTATTTAGGTTTGGGCCATAAAGCACACCCAAATTCTGTATAATTATATTTCAACAACTCTTCCTATACCTTTGTACAGGAGCCAAGCGTTGTTAATCTGTGATGAATAAACACTTTTCCAGTAGCGTATACGCGAACGCAAGGTTACGTGTACGTGTTACACGTGAGCGTGTAAAATTTGTCATGCCTGGAACTTATGCGTAAACACTTTCTTAAGCTAAACATTACCGTTTTATTATTTAGTTTTATTGCTGATATCAACAGAGAAATCATCAATCTTCCTTTAAGGTTGAGTGGCAATGACAAACAGATTTCTGAATGAAAGAACCATGTGAATTAGACAATCTTTAGCTTGTTTTCATTGTTCAAAAGGGATTCAATCATATTTCACCGTTGTTCATCACTGATTAACAACTCACGTCCGGCGCGTCTGCGCGGTTTACTTCGCTTGGGTAAAACACGCAGACGACGCGAACTCATCGTTGTTAATCGGTGATGAACAATGGTGAAACATGATTGAATCCCTAAATGAAATATATAGCCTAATTTACATATGAAAGAGATATGTTTTTCATAGAATCAGCAAACACCTCACCTTCTTCAAACACAGCTAATGATTGTAATTCCCTGAGGTTCTTGGCTTTCATAATGGCTTCAGGAAGTATCAGACGACATGGTAACTTTTCTTCCACCAGCATATGGTAGTCAATCAGCTCTTCTATCTTGTCAAATTCCTTGTCCGATAGGTCCCATTTTATTTTGCCTGTATGGTAGGGAAAAAATTGCTAATTAAGTCAAATATTCAGTCACACAAGGAACATTTTGGAAACCTTCTCTGCTCTTCACTCAGCAGCAGGTGAGCCACCTTGAGAAGATTCAGAAGAGTGTATGCTGTTGCATCCTTTCATCAGATTATACAACCTACTCTGATGCATTGGAAGACCTCAACCTTCAATCTCTTGTGGACCACAGAATTCATATCTGCAAGGAATTTGCTATCAAAGCTAGCAGCTCTGAAAGATTCTCAAGGTGGTTCCCCTGCTCCGAGTTCAGGTCAAGTATGCAACTCCGGAAACAAGCACAATTCAAACCATTCCGATTCAAAACTGACAGATTCAAGAACAGCCCACTGCCCTATCTTACCAGTCTTTTAAATGAACTACCCTCCTATACTTCTTAAATCACTCAATTTTGATGTGCTATATATATATATATACGTTTCACATTTAAGAAACTGTTGACATTGCCTTAATTTTGTTGAAAAAGCAACATCAACCCTTGTTGTACTGGATCAAATTTCAGATGATGATCTATATTGTGCACACATGTCATATATATGAATTCACGTCCCTATGTACTAAAGTGCATAGAATGTGTTCGGAAAATACTATCATCAATACCAAGTATCAACCCATAATACTGTGTGAGCAGAAGCAAAACACTAAACCAAATCAATTCCTCACACTCAAGACACCACATTCATTCTAAATCGGTTCATTAAAACCCTGGCCTTGTTTATCCAAATAAGTTGATTCATTCGACTCTCTTTACTCCAACTCAGTTCCACAAGATCCTAATTTCCATAATATGTAGCTAATGAAATTTGACAAGTTCAAAGTTTGAGCTTGATCATCTCAAATGCATAAACATGTTTGTAATTGGCACAGACAGGTGACCATGCTACTCTTTCCTCTAATCAAATTGGCGTAACTGGATAGTATTAATTATAACATCTTCTGTTTTGTTACTCAACTCATCAGGAATAAAATTTGACATTTGAATTACAAATTTAGCATACTGTTGCATGGTTTATATCTCAGGCTTAAACTAAGCCATTTAGCAAGTCAGCTTAAGACACTTTCTTGACCTTCTTTGACACAGAGGAAATGCAGATTTGAGCCAAGATCTCTTCACTAAAATAACTTGAATGGCACCCTAACCAAGTGCTACAATTTAAGACTCAAGTTTAAAGGCCTATTCAGTGATTTGCTCATCAGGAGGATTGTATAAATTTGATTTGGGCACTTTTGTTAGTGTCATAGAAGTGCTAACATAGCCTGCTAGTGGTTAAGCCGAAAGCTATTTATTAAAGACAAAATAAGACATTTTACATGAACCTGTAATTTCTCTCCTTATGTAAAGAAATTAGCTACATGTATTTAAATGGGCTTCAAGTTTGTCAATAGTCAATATTTCTCTGCTTTTTTTGTTCTTGCCAAAAAAGTTTCACTTCTGAACTACCCAATGGCAATTTTAATGACTTTAAGGCAATTTTTTTTCACTTTCACTGCCATCACTGAATAATCCTTAGTTTAAGTGACACTAGTTCTGGGTGACCCCTATTTCAAGCCACACCTCAATTAAAGACGCACATGATGTAAATGTACTTGGGAATGAATTATCTTCAAGGCTATATGATTGGTACACGCCTATGGATTTCTTAACATATGATATTCTGGATCTCATGTTCTACTCACTTGGCATACAACTAAATTGCTTTGACAGTGTTTTGACATTGAAGATGCTACACTGGGTGAAGAAAGTTCAAATCCCAATGTGTCATACAATAAAAAAAAAAATGAGTCACTTGCTACTTAAAGGAGTATTTCGTGATCCTAGCATCCTCTTTTTATGATATTTTTCTGTAGATATCCAGGAAAAAAGCTTATTCCCAAAATTGCAGTTGATTCCGATTTTGCGTTTGCGAGTTATGCATGATTATGTGTATTATTACACTGCTCCATAGATAATGTGTTGTAATTTCGTTCTGGTATATTTCACGATATCTTTGCAAAACGAAATAATCTGCAAGAAATGTTTTGTATATAAATATTATGTAGCCAGATATTTCCAGTGATATAAAAATCTCAACTTTTTTTGAGAAAAGTGGGGGGATGATGCTGTGGCTCACGAAATGCCCTTTTAAATGAATTTTTTTTAAATTTTTCATCTTGCATTCTTGCCCAACTAAAAGGGCAATAATTATGATAAAATTCTATTAAAATGAGATTATACTTCCTCAGATATTATGTTTTTCATGCTAAAAACAATGAAATGTACGGATACACTTCTTCTGGCCATAACTCAATTTTAGCCACAAAAAAGTGCACCATGCTTCATTCTGCATAAGACTGTGATAGATTCTTGGCAAACATGCATTTTGGAGGCAGAATTGGATTTCTTTAAAAATTGTAAATATTGCCAATTTTTAGACAGCTAGAATACTCTTGGCAATCTGACTGACTTATCCTCAATCTCTATTTTTTGTGGCTAAAATTGAGTAAATTTGTTTTCGTATTTGTATACATGGTGTTTTTCGAATTGAAGTGGGATTATACCATGAATATACATATTGCCTGATGTTTGCGCGTAAGCGCCAATGAGTTGAAAGCACCGTGCATACTCAGACATCGTTACATATTTCCACAAGCACATTTCATTCAATTGGTGCATTTGACAGTGCAGCTTGTGCTGAGATATGCTAAATGACCCTCTTTTGTGATTTGGCTATCTTTTGTTATTTGTAAAAGTATTAAAGCATTCTGTATTTTGACCACAATAATAGCATTAATGACAGTTTGGTTCACTTATAGACTGGACTACACTAGCTTCCAGAGAAGTACAGCAGTCTATTGCTCTGTTTGATGCGAGCACCCTGTTAATGAGTAACCTATGCTGAGCTTTGTGCTCCCTTCAAGAGTGCCGTTCTATGCTGACCAATGCTTTGATGCGTAATCGGCCAATCAGATTATCGGTTTGTTGTTATGAGTGTCATATGATTGAATCAGCTAATCAGAACCCTACTTTTGTGTTTCCGCTGTGCATGCTCTCAAACTCTGAACAAGTGCCGTTCTTCTCTGCCAGAGACTGTAGTTTTCCACAAGTCACTGGTTCAAATCCTGCAGCAGCCACGCCCCTACATCGTTACATATTTCCACAAGCACATTTCATTCAATTGACGAACTAACTTGAATTGTTGCAAAAATAGAATATCCTGACGTCAAACCATGCAATTCATTAACGAACCTGTTGGGATCAACCTAATCAAAACATGCAATTTCATGATGCAGTTTGTGAACTACAACAGGTGTTGAGGTTAAGGCTAAATTGGTAACTACCTCAGTAATGATCATGAGACTAGAGCATTGATGCTACTATAAATGGACATCTATATCGCATCAAAATTTGGAAGCCTTGTTTTGACAGTACATGAAATTGCCTGGACCTTGTATTATTTAACTCCAGATTAGAAGGTACCATGCCTGAGCCTTCTGAGTGTGCTTGAAGAGTGTTCAAGCTTGGTGACATCGCTCAACTGAGCATACACAGAGCGTTCAAATTGTCTGCGTTTAAGCACAAACTTCCTTTTGGTGCTACAAAAACTATCGCATCAAAATTTGGAAGCCTTGTTTTGACAATACATGAAATTGCCTGGACCTTGGATTATTTAACTCCAGATTAATAGATCCATGCAGTGAGCCTTCTGAGTATGCTTGAGGAGTGTTCAGATTTGTCAACATCGCTCATCTGAGTATGCACGGTGCTTTCAACTCATTGGCGCTTACCGCGCAAACATCAGGCAATATGTATATTCATGGTATAATCCCAAAAAAATTCGAAAAACACCATGTATACAAATACGAAAACAAATTTACTCAATTTTAGCCACAAAAAATAGAGATTGAGGATAAGTCAGTCAGATTGCCAAGAGTATTCTAGCTGTCTAAAAATTGGCAATATTTACAATTTTTAAAGAAATCCAATTCTGCCTCCAAAATGCATGTTTGCCAAGAATCTATCACAGTCTTATGCAGAATGAAGCATGGTGCACTTGTTACATAAATACTGAACTCACTTTGTATAGTCATATGACTAAAATATCATAAATAGGACAACAGCACCTGACAAGTCAGGTGTCTCAATCATATTGTCATATCAAAGAAATTATAATAATATATTGACATTTGCTCTTTCCAAATTTAAAACTTATGAGCAACCTTGTGTTGCTTCATCATCTTTATGAGCCAAAAATAGGATAATAGTCAACCCAAGTTTTACACACATGACAAAATCTGCAGCAATGGTAGATGTTATCTAAACGTTATTTTAAATTTCCGATAACATGGGTTAATAAGACGGAAAGCAAGCTGACAGCTGACCTGTATCTGAATCATCTGATTTACAGACCTAAAAGAGATGATGCTTTGCCAAAAACTAGGAACCCATAATTATATATGTACCACTGTAATATGTACAGGTGTATATACAAAATCACACCGATCAAGAAGCTACAAATATGCATATACCAATGAGGTAGAACCAAAGAGTACCTACTCCGCCATGTTTGTGTGTCGCTATAGACGGCAAAAACTGTACCTCCGGATTATTTCGACACAAATATTGTACCCACAAGAAACATGACGTATTCACACAATTTTATTACTTCACAGCCAGTGAATTGAACTGCTTAGTTTGGTTAGTTTCTCCTAACAACTTCTTCCATCTAAATATTCAAAACCTTGGGTTGTATGGAGAGTTGGACATTCCTACCAATTGTCTTAATTATTTCATCTTCAGTTTGGTATTGATGAAGGTGCTTATGTCACTGGTCGCAGTATCCATGCTAATCTAATCTTGCACAGCATAATTATATAGGCCTACACGTAAAATGTCAGTTTGTTACAAAGTACTATAATGTCACCCAAACTCGAGTTGAAACACAGCTAGTGTATTTATTCTTAATTCTTATCAATGCTATTGTTATGTTTAATTAAGATATTTAATGCAAGCTGTGTATTATGTCCTTCCATCAACAATTTAATTTGATTTTATTGTTTTCCCAGCTTCATTTGACAGTGCAGCTTGTGCTGAGATATGCTAAATGACCCTCTTTTGTGATTTGGCTATCTTTTGTTATTTGTAAAAGTATTAAAGCATTCTGTATTTTGACCACAATAATAGCATTAATGACAGTTTGGTTCACTTATAGACTGGACTACACTAGCTTCCAGAGAAGTACAGCAGTCTATTGCTCTGTTTGATGCGAGCACCCTGTTAATGAGTAACCTATGCTGAGCTTTGTGCTCCCTTCAAGAGTGCCGTTCTATGCTGACCAATGCTTTGATGCGTAATCGGCCAATCAGATTATCGGTTTGTTGTTATGAGTGTCATATGATTGAATCAGCTAATCAGAACCCTACTTTTGTGTTTCCGCTGTGCATGCTCTCAAACTCTGAACAAGTGCCGTTCTTCTCTGCCAGAGACTGTAGTTTTCCACAAGTCACTGGTTCAAATCCTGCAGCAGCCACGCCCCTACATCGTTACATATTTCCACAAGCACATTTCATTCAATTGACGCAACTAACTTGAATTGTTGCAAAAAATAGAATATCCTGACGTCAAACCATGCAATTCATTACGAACCTGTTGGGATCAACCTAATCAAAACATGCAATTTCATGATGCAGTTTGTGAACTACAACAGGTGTTGAGGTTAAGGCTAAATTGGTAACTACCTCAGTAATGATCATGAGACTAGAGCATTGATGCTACTATAAATGGACATCTATATCGCATCAAAATTTGGAAGCCTTGTTTTGACAGTACATGAAATTGCCTGGACCTTGTATTATTTAACTCCAGATTAGAAGGTACCATGCCTGAGCCTTCTGAGTGTGCTTGAAGAGTGTTCAAGCTTGGTGACATCGCTCAACTGAGCATACACAGAGCGTTCAAATTGTCTGCGTTTAGCACAAACTTCCTTTTGGTGCTACAAAACTATCGCATCAAAATTTGGAAGCCTTGTTTTGACAATACATGAAATTGCCTGGACCTTGGATTATTTAACTCCAGATTAATAGATCCATGCAGTGAGCCTTCTGAGTATGCTTGAGGAGTGTTCAGATTTGTCAACATCGCTCATCTGAGTATGCACGGTGCTTTCAACTCATTGGCGCTTACGCGCAAACATCAGGCAATATGTATATTCATGGTATAATCCCACTTCAATTCGAAAAACACCATGTATACAAATACGAAAACAAATTTACAATAACAAAATGGACTTACAGTCCAGCAGTTATACACTTGGTGCTCTACATGCTGCCATATTTGGAAAGTTTTGACAATATTCTGGCATGAAAACTGGTTTTAAAAACACTGAAAACCATGTTTTTTTACCATTTTCTGTGAATTTGATTCAGAAATAGGCTGAAAAACACTGAAAAAATAACAAAAAATGCTGAGATCAGCTAAAACGCTGGACATTTTCATGCCTGAATATTACGCAAACTTTTATACCATGTCTTTTCCCCAGGTCTCATCAGCTTTATAAGCTGGTATAATCCACGACCAAAAAAAAGGTGCAGCGTGATTGGTTGCTGACCTGCACACTACAGCATATTTGGTCTGGTTGACAGCACGTCATACGCAAACTAGTCTTTTTAATTTGGTCTTGATTATAGTCAGAGATTTATACAGACAAATAATTACTCAAACAAACAATATACTCACCTGAAGGAGTAGTCTGCAATGTGTAGTGCTGTATATAAGGTATTGTACCTGGGTCACCTGGGTGCTTCATTGTTAATACTAACAGTTTATGCGACCTTGACGCACTCACAAGCGTCTACAAAGAAAACAAGTACATCAAATATAAGTTATTCATTAGCAGATCATATGTGCTGTAATCTTTGGTTTCATTTACAGTATCTTTGTGAAGGTTTCTGTGTAAGTTAAACTGCAAATGTCTTCCACAACAAACTCCAATGTTAAAAGAAAAAGTAAATTACCACACCCCAAAAAACAATGAAATATACAAAGTTTTTACTTCACTTTTAAATACTACAACATTATTCCTTGCATCTTACAAATATATAAATACCTGTATATCACTCTCCTCCATTCAGCAAAACGTATGTAAATACTGTACTGCACTCAAAAGCAACTGTGCTTAACAAATTGTCAGCTACTAAACAACAGTGGACTTCGAGTTAAGATTGAAATCACACTATATTGGATGATATGAGTAATATCGGCAGGCTATGTATAATCTTATATCTGCATATCGTTTGATTGTAATTATTAAACTGTCTATACACACAACTTTAAAAAGAGACCGTAATCCCCTGGACACTACTGGTTTTATAACAATTTTGATTGGTTGATAATGTGAAATACTCAGTTCAATTGCCAACTAGGCTTTAAACTATTTATGGTCAACCTTGCATTTGCATATGATCGTATTAATAACCTCCTTGATTGGTTCAAAATTGGACACAATATTCATTTTGGCCAATCGGCAGGTAGTTAATGGGGTTAATATTGCAGTCTGGTTTCTTAAAAAGTGGGATTAATTTGCAGTCTTTTACGTAAATTTACAGAGACTAACAGACTGTAATTTTTTCCCACTGCCTCCCACAGTCTGCATGTGGATAATCATGCCTGACAGTTATATACATAATATCTAGAAAGTACTCCTTTTGGGACCCTTTCTCAAATATTTTCTTCATTTGAGATCAGTTAAGCCACCATAAGGCCCCAAACAATTAACTGTTTGCTTGCCCACATCCTCTTTACAGTGCCGAGCAATACATTCAAAATTTGTGCCAACTGTAAAACCTTTCAGATTAAAAAAAAAATTACACAAAAAAAGTGAAACAGAAGATTTTCTCCTACAAGGACAAAATACCTTCGAAAATGATTACAAGTCCACTCGCAAGCAGAAAAATAATAAACAACATAATCCACATGTGCAGAGTATTTGATATATGTGTATATGCAACGTGTCTGACCTTACTGACCATTCCACTTGAAGAGGCCCTGTGGGCAAGCAAACAATTAATTTTTTGTGGCCTAAAGCATTGATTGAGTAATGGGTCAACTTTTTTCTAGAAAAATTTAGATCCATCAATTTATCTGGATCCAGCAATGAGTTAGCAGGATGTTGCTGTGGGTCTAGAAAATAATGCTTATCCAAAGGTGGGAAGAAATTCTATTTCTACTGCAAGCAGCTGCCAACTGCTGGATCCAATAAACAGGAGCAACTGTCAATATGTCTTCTAAGAATGACAGAAAAATCACCAAGGACATTATTCTGAGTAATCGCAGTACCACTATGGACCACAATGGCCTCATCCCAATGGCATAGTTCAATAACCTCATTTAAACAATCACAGAGCAAAATTTGACCTCAAGTTGCAAGGTATGAGTTTTTGTACCCAAATGTTCAGAGGTCATTCAATGAATATACAAATGTATTGGGGTTAAAGAACTGTGCCCTGATTAGATGAGCATGTTGTGGATCCTACTGTACCATTATTGTTATATACAGACTTGTAACGCTAAATATAACATCCATCTCCTGTTTCTGGACCTGTCCCTTTGATGGATATAATTTGGTTGATGAAGGGAAATATGGAAAGCTTAAACCTGTTATAGTCAATTACTGTACACATAAAGTAATTGACTACAAGGACAGTGGACAAAACGGGATTGATTGAAATAACATGCCTTGATACAGGTACATGCAAATACATACACACCCCAACACATGTGTATGCAACCCACAGAGGAGAAAGAAACAGACAGCGTACAACCAGTCAATGTCACTGTGTGTTGTATGATGTGAGTTCTCGCATATTCATGAGGGCAGATTGTTCGATCGTGCCGTGTCTAACGATCACGCCAGCGCTGTGTGCCTACGCGGTAGAGCGTCGCGTGCTTTCCAGATTACGTGAAAATACACGGTAATTGCGTAGTAGTCTCACCTGTCGCATTTCATGGAACAACGGCGGCCCTCATTATCGGGTGATGCTGAGACTTTGACTGATTGCATGCGGTCTGTTTCTTTCTCGTCTGTGATGCAACCCCACACACTCCTACATGTTCCTGCTATCAAACATAACATTGTGTAAAAACCTACACACCTAGCCAAACTACAGCCAACCATGGACCTTTTATAGCTGTCTGTGGATACAAGTGTTGAATGCATTTTTACGCCTACAGTAAACCATTGCAGCTATTAAAAAAACGCAAGGACAGTCCCCATTGCCGATATATCCTCATAGTTAAGAATAAGATGTGTGTCCTCTTTTGACACCGTAAACAAATGCACAAACATCCAATCACACACTCACTGACCACACCCCTACAAACAAACACATAAGAGTAAAACCATAGCTGAGCTACTCATGTATTCCTCAGATCCTCAACTTTACTAGTATAATATCTATTGGTAAATGTTTTGAGTGATTGGTACGTACCAGGTACTTCAAACAATTGCATGTACCCCTGTATATGGGTTCACTACAAGTGCTTTTAGCGAAGTACGGTCTGTGGTGACAGGGTAAAATGCAACAGATACAGCTTCAAACCATGAGCATTCACTCAAATAAAGGGCTGCGGTTCACACAAGTTATTTAAAGATGCTGCATCAATTGACATGTCAACATCACTGACTGACACTAGGCTAAAAGCGCACCTGTACATGGCATCAGCTACATCTACAGAAAGACTACATGTATACACCAGCATAATATGCAATCAGGAAAGTTGAGAGAGTTGCAATACAATATCCATGTTTCAGTCCTCTTGTATAGACTACAGAATGATAATAAACCTTGCAATGACGTTTTCTTGTTCTTATCATTCATGACAATAAATGACAGCATTATCACATCTCTTTTCAAGGATTACGTCCTTGTTCAAACCAAATATGGCTAGACATAGATAACTAATCAAGAGTGAAACTACATAAAGCCAAAATATTAAAAAAAGTTCCCATAGTGAAAATGGGGTATTATTTCAATCTTAAATCAACAATGTGCAATGTGTCAAACTAAAATTTCCCAAAATGATATCTCTTTAAAAAAACATTAAAAGATGTTATTAAAACATCAGTTATTTGACGACCAACCTTTTTTTTCCAAACCAAGTGAGGCCAAACATTCACTTTTTTTGGCATAATGATGATATCACCAATAAAAGTTTGCTGATGAGAATAAGACATATCACCCTTTGTACTATTGGATTGTCTCATGCCAAATCTTATGCCAAATGGTGTGCATGGTGTAAAGAATAAATTTGTTATTAAAGAGGTATTTTGTGATTTTAGCACCATCTTTTATGGTATGGTTCATAGATATCCTCTAAAAGACTTATTTTTAAAATGTCATTTGATTTATACATTGAATTTGCACGTTGTGCATAATTACATGTATTAAAGGGCCCCACACACCTGTGTGTTGTAATTTCTGTCAGTCAACAAAATACAAATTGGATGATATCTTTGTCTAATTACCAAATCTGCAAGAAATTTGAAGCACCCAAACATACATTTGTAGTCTTTGGTTTCTGATGGTATGCACTATGCAGACTTGGAAGAGCACAAAGGGTGACGCTCAGGTGTCAGGGTATACGAGGTATTGTTGGTCGAAGCAGCCAAAAAAAAAAATCGATTTTCATTATCTGAATCAATATATTATTGAAAAATAACACTTTGGTGTTTTGCAAAAGTTCATTCTACAAATCATATACTTTGAAAACTTACTTAATTTATTGTTGTTAATGAGTTACATGTACGTTTTACAAAAGTGTTGTTGTTTCAGCCCTCTTTACAACATAACTCAAGAACCGCAGGACCGACAAAAGTATATCTGTGATATTTGAATTCTTGCTAATGGTCACTACCATTCGCAAGATGCTGTGAACTACTTTTTTTTCTGCTGCTTCGACCAACAATACATCGTATACCCTTAATAGTATACTTAAACATGAAAAAAACCTTCAAAGTGTAATGCTAGCATTTTGCATCAACAAGTTTATAAAATTGCGCTCAATTTTCTTCATGTCTTCAGCCCAATTTGCCTTCAAAATTTAGCCACAACATAACCGTATTCATCTCTGTAAGTGTAGTGTACTATAATACTACAGATCATTCATCATGCCGATAACAAGCCGAGTTGGCAGGGACTTTTATGGATTTGGTTGTGGAAGTGATAGAAATGACAACCGACTAATAACTTCCTCTGTTAAATGCTCTCTTGGGATTCACCATATAGGCTGACTACTGAGTAGTCTGTATTACAGACCATGTGCCTACATGTATGGGTGTACACACACTTATAGAAACCATGAGAGTCTTTGAAAAGACTAGCTGCTTGCGTACCCTGCTGGACGATTGCAATGAAATGTACAGGAATGCCCAGATTTGTCACTTTAATACAGATATAGGCCTACTGTGTACTTATAATTGGTTTGAATGCATACAAAGTAGTTAATCCTTAGATCTGAGCCCAGCTTTAAAATGCTTATTCTTTTCACACTCTTTGAAGTATTCAATTTTTGAAGCAAATGTTATAACAAAAAACTAGAGCATTATCATCATGATTATTGTCAGAAGAGTCTGTCCCAATATCTCTTTTCAGATAATATAAATAACATTTTAATGTTGATCTCAAAATGTACTTTCTTTCTCAATCAACATTATCCTATCTGTATCCCTTTGTTTTTGTTTTTTCAAACAGGGTGTGTATTTACTTTAACTTTTAATTTTAACTTTTTTCCATAAATTTTGTTTTATGGTACTCTACTTACACATTTTGTAAGATAAGTTTGACGAAATATCATTTTGGCATGTATCATATTTGTCATTAATTTCCTTATAGACTTCCTGCTGACCTCAAGTGATATTATATATTTATTTGGGTTGTAGCTTACATAATTTCAGACTAATAACAATTAACATGCATCAGAAAAGCATTTAATTCTATCACAGAACAATATACCTACAGTACAGGTTTGAGGGCATGTAAGACCTGGCCAATAATTTTCATGAAATGTGGTTTTATTTTCCCATTTGGTATTTCTGACTCTACATTGTGTAATGATGTCAAAATAAGGACAAATCTAAACATGTCAGTCACGCACTTCACAAAATCGGTGAATGTGCCTTTAATTTGTTAGCTATTAATCTAGAAATAAAAGATGACAAAAAAGCAGCAACCTAAACTCTCTCCATGCAGGTGTTGACTGCAGACGACTTTTTTCAATTTCAAGTTCAATTTTTTTTTAATTCAAAATTTCAGAATTGTAAATTTTCATTACCATATTTGGAATCGGCATGAAAAATGCATTTAAATGATTACAAACAAGCCCAGCATTGGTTCAGTGGTTCTTAAGATAGTTCTTGGCATTTGAAGAAAATATCTCAAAACTTTGACTTTTTATGTTGAAGGCTATGGCTAGCATGCAGAACATTAAGTAAATGTTATAATGCCAAGGAATATCAGTCATCATGTTATTATTTCGTTAAGTCATAGTCTTAAAATGAAACCACAATGTGTCTAAAATACACTCTGGAACCAAGCCAAATAGACATTACACATTATTGTCAGTATTCATATTCTATATAAAGGAACTTCCTGCCCTAAGTGTGCAACGAGTGGCCAGAAAGCCTGCGGGTCGGCTAGTTAACCTCGTCAAACTATAGACAGGCCTGGATGTACGTAGTAGGCTAGTTCATTGCTTAAAATACATTCAGAAATGATCCCAATATAGCAAAGTTCAATGCTATTAATAAAGGTTAGAGGCTTAGGGCTTAAAATCTATTCTTAAGTGGTCAACAAGACTATGCATAACTACATTTGTATATGCCACACAGGCACAATCAAGGTACAAATTGTAAATTATCAAGTTTATTTACCATATTGAATTGTCACACATAGAGGCTATGGGTAAACTGTCTATATCCATTCTTTAGTGGTAAAGACTATGCATAACCATAGGCCACATAGGCACATTCAAGGGACAAATAAGTGTATTCACCATATTGAATTGTCACACATAGAGGCTTAGCATAAAACTGTCTATATCCATTATTTAGTGGTCAACAAGACTATGCATAACCATAGGCCACATAGGCACATTTAAGGGACAATCAAGTGTATTCACCATATTGAATTGTCACACATAGAGGCTATGGGTAAACTGTCTATATCCATTATTTAGTGGTCAACAAGACTATGCATAACCATAGGCCACATAGGCACATTTAAGGGACAATCAAGTGTATTCACCATATTGAATTGTCACACATAGAGGCTTAGCATAAAACTGTCTATATCCATTATTTAGTGGTCAACAAGACTATGCATAACCATAGGCCACATAGGCACATTTAAGGGACAATCAAGTGTATTCACCATATTGAATTGTCACACATAGAGGCTTAGCATAAAACTGTCTATATCCATTATTTAGTGGTCAACAAGACTATGCATAACCATAGGCCACATAGGCACATTTAAGGGACAATCAAGTGTATTCACCATATTGAATTGTCACACATAGAGGCTATGGGTAAACTGCCTATATCCAATCTTTAGTGGTCAATAAGACTATGCATAACCATAGGCCACATAGACACATTCAAGGGACAATCAAGTTTATACACCATATTGAACTGTCACACATAAGGACCCAAATAGTGTAGTGTGCCTCCATAGTGTACCTCCAGCATCAGTTTTGCATGGAAGAATCACACAATATTTGGCAGCTACAAGGCTAATGATTTCAAACTATTGTGTATTTCAGTGGTTTTCAAAATAATGTGTTATGAACATGCTGTAGTTTCATGCATTGATGTATAAATATGATGTATAACACAAAGAACAAACATAAATACATCAATGATTCACCCGAGCAATAAGACATGTCAGCCACATGCAAGTTTGACTAATCTATCATATTTAAATTTTAAAATCCCAGATTTTATCACAAATAACAGCAGCTAAAGGCATTGATTTTTGCGGAGTATGTTAGTTCATTTAAAGACATTACAATCCTAAACTTGAAATTTAAAAAAATTAGGTCATCCTCCTCAGCAAATACTTTAATTTTCAGTGGTTTTCAAAATAATGTGTTATGAATATGACAATATTGCTTTATATAAGCCTATCCCTAAGATAATATTTTAAATATTCCAAAACCAATTATTTTTTCAGAGTTCACTTAGAAAACTAAGTTAATAGTTCATAGAGCATATCAATATCAGGTGGTCAGAGATAGATGACACAAAATAACCACAAAAAATCCCACCATCAAAAACAATAGCAATCAATTTACAGACGTCATTAGCGGTGCTAGTACAAATGACTGGACCCGTATCAACCTTGATATCACATCCTTCCCATTAACACCAAGTAATCATCAAAACAAAACTATATACCACTTTTTGACAAACTGCATTACTTCCCATTGGAAGTTATTCATACACCAGTGGGACACCCCATTTTGTCAGAATTTAACCTTGAAATGGTAAAACTGATTCTTTTTAAACACATCATAGTTGTCATTTGAATTCTTCTCATACAGTCTGCAGTACCTGAAGACAATTCACTTTGAGGCTACTGGTGGGAAGTGACGATGCTATGATTTAACATACTGTTTTGATGTGTCTGACCCACAAACCATGCATGATTAATGTATTTCTATTATAGACCAAGCTTGGAACACAGACCTCAGATTATGCATTATCTGAGAAAACAGGTACAAATAATCACACTCTCACACCTGCTAATCATTCTAATTGGTTCCTAAAAAAATTCCTGTTCATTTCTAAATAATCATTCTAATTGGTTCCTAAAAACACTCCTGTTCATTTCTATATCAGTTGATACAAGGTTCATTTTATTAACCCTAACACCAGTAAACACCACAAATACCATTAGGAAAACCACTGTGCA
The DNA here is from genome assembly GCF_039555335.1 of Amphiura filiformis. Taxonomy (NCBI): domain Eukaryota; kingdom Metazoa; phylum Echinodermata; class Ophiuroidea; order Amphilepidida; family Amphiuridae; genus Amphiura; species Amphiura filiformis. Next base: position 45,204,024 of record NC_092632.1, on the reverse strand, counting down.
TGCATGAATCCCACATGATGCCATTTTGACGCAATAACCCTAAGTGCTAAATGATGACGGAATCGCTGGCTGGGCCAGTGAAACCCCTGTGGTTACTGGTCGGTGATCGTGTGCTTAGCACACGAGGGGTCTTAGGTTCGAATTACAGGGGGTACCAAGTGAATTCTTTGATCATCTTCTCTCCCTTTACGTTCTTTAACTTGCAATAACAAAAAGCAATGTTCAGTGTTAGCGATAATCAGTTCCTCAAAATCCAGTTTCTTTCATTAGTTCCCCAAGACCCCAGGTGATTTGAAATTAGTTCCAGAGAATTCTTTTACAGATCAATTTGAACCAAAGACCAGTAGTCTACAAACCAAGCTATATCCAAAAACTGTCATTTATGCATGAAATAATCTACTTCCCCCGATTTGAATGACAAGTATAATGGCAAGCATTGAGGTAATGCGGTCTGTACACCCAAACTTTGCACAACAAGCTGAAATAAGCATAATGTGGTTTCCTCACCATTAGATAGCAGCTTACAAACACCTATCACAGCTTAATAACCTAAATGTACACATCCTTAATTATTTCAAAGAAATATAATTAATAGCACAGGAGGCCTAGCATTAGGAGTGGTCTTCCTGGCTAACATTGAAACAAACAAAAATTCTGTATACAACCACTTATTTACAACTTCCAGTGTAGCGGTATCAGGTCTTTGTTTTGCTTCTGTTATATTGCATGATACTGATATCAATCAACTCTTTCCTATTTTAATTTTCTTTCATTTCACAAACAACTTCAATGGTCGGGCCATAAGAAAATGTATTACAGAAATAAGTGACTTGCCTTGTGTAGGCATGCTTTTTGTTATTTCAATTGCCATAAAACTTGATCCACTTTTATCATGCCAAATGATAATATTTTGAGCATTTTGAATTATAAAAGTCTCCAGTATTATATAAGTATGTCTTTTAGAATTATCCTCTTTGAACTTTTACCTCCTCTTTTTAGAATGATCTTCTTTTAACTGCTATTTTTTCTTTCTTGTTCCAGAGTAACTGCAAAATACCTTCTAGTGTTTTAAGTTAGGATTAGGGTTAGAAGTAAGAGTTCTGTTACTTAGAGCTAGTATTAAGATGTGGAGCTACCTTTAATAAAGAGTTGTCCTGTGGTTTTTTTTTTTATCTCATATTTCAAAGTTGAATTTCTATCTCCTCTTTTTAGAATGATCTTCTCTAAACTTTTATCTTCTCTTTCTTGTTCCGGAGTAACTACAGAACACCTATAGTTTTGAGTCATGATTAAGGTTAGAGGTAATGGTTCTGTTACTTGAGTTAAAATTAGTTGTGGCCCTACCCTTGATCAAAGTTGTCCTGTAGTTTTTATATTTCATTTTCAAAGTTGGAACCTCTAGCTCAAGTGGATCAAATCTTGACATTTTGTATTAACATCTATGGGCAGGAAAAACCTGTGTATTTTTGGCCCCTGAACATGTTTAAAGCAAAACCTCCTATGTAACCTATAAAAGGTTTTGCTTAAACAGGTTCAGTGGCCAAAAACAAATAGGAGGTTTTTTCTGCCCATAGACGTAGTTTAACTTACACCAACAGGATGAGTCTGTAAATAATGTACTGCTGTAGCTCTATGTCTCTTGGGCAGATACCATATAGGTTTACTGTGTAATATCCTAGTCATAGGTGTCAACTCCAACTTCCTCTCTGGTATTGTCACTGCAACCTTGGTATTCCAGCTTCTTGGAGACACTGGCCATTCTGCTGAGGAAGAGGAGGATGGAGTTGGACTGGGGACTGGTGGTGATGTCAATGGACTGTTTGGTAATGCCCTGGGTTGGCTACTTGGTACTTTCTGTAAGTTGGGTGGTAGAGACTGTGAAATAAAATAAACAAAACAAAACAAAAACAGATGAGAAACTACAACAGAAATTCAGGCACTAGGATATTTGCCAAAAAAAAAGTTTGACTAATGTATACTTCAAAATCCAACCAATGGTTGACAGACAGCAGCCTGGCAGAAACACAGATTGGCCTTGGTTACTATTGTTTGGAACAATAGAACATGGTGTAGTGCACTGGCGGTTGGGTTTTGAAGCCATCTTACCTGCGATTTGAACTTAGGATAGAATGTGTTTATATTTGGGTTTAATACCACCATGAGGTGGGTTTTTTCTAGACTATAATACTAGATACATTGTATAGTAACATACAGTTTATCCTCACTTCCAAACACTGTACAGAACATACAGACAAGGCATGTTCGGTATCCAATAGGTACATAAAATGGTGGCATCGTGTGTTGAATACCATCATTTGGCACAATGTCTATATTATGCTAATTTATGGAAATGTATATATTTTTTATGGAATAAAGCTAAATATTCATCCATTGTATCTAGTCTGTAAGACATAAATATCTAAATGAAATAAAAGTTAATGTTTGATCCTGATGACTATCCTAAGAATAAACCAAAGTGACATAAAAAATGTATGACTAAAAAAGTGAACCAATCAATAGATTGTACAAAAATGCACGTACTGGAAAAAATGTTCTAAAACAATGGGGATTTTTCAACAAAAGGTGAACAGACTTGCTGATGTAAGGAAACGAGATATTAGACCTGTTATCGACACATGATTTCTAATTCAACACTGTGTCGGGGAAAAAATTACGACAATCGACATGTGTCGAAACTCGTACCGGTAATGAGAAAAAAATGCTGAAAAAGTCGATAGATAAGCTTAAAATCACACCAATATTAATTACGATCACCGACTTCCGGTGTAAACACACTTTCTGGTTCGTTCTACTTCGGGTTCGGGTCAACTTCGGGGAATTTTGTATACTGTTGTACGGTAAGCTTATTTGGACAAAATAGCATGGAAATTTCATTTTTTTTCTTTTTTGATGAGTGTCATAAAGTGTCGAAAAAGGATAATTTCTTTTGAAATGTCGGATTTAGGGCCAAATCAACGATAATACGACACATACGACAATCGATAACAGGTCTACGAGATATCATCACCCACATCCATTTCTATGTGTAATTTTATCCAAAACCCCTCTGTGTATATATATGGACCATATTCTGAACCCCTCTGTGTATATATATGGACCATATTCTGAACCCCTCTGTGTATGGACCATATTCTGGACTTGTGAAGATACTATTTCCTTAGGAATTTCATATTTACATTATAATGCCAGCACACTTTTAATCATTGCTGTACGTGAAACATTTCTGACTAAGCCCAAAGCCATGAAGCTTTCCTATTCCAAGTACCGTATTCATTCCAATAAGCGCCCATGCCCCAATAAGCACCCACCCTGGGTATTTTCAATTTGCTAAAGGGTACCATTAATGTTGAAGTGACAGATAGGCATCGATACAGTGAAATAGCTGCAGGACTACAAGTCCTGTCCTGCATCAGAAAAGCTACTAGAACATCTCAGGACCCTTTTATAACCTACGTCAATTTGTCTCTAATAAACGACCCTTATGAAAAAATTAGGTAAACCAGGTAAAAAATAAGCGCCCACGGAAAATGACTTTGATAAGCGCCCTTGGAATGAATACAGTAATAACATAATTATTATCTCTTCATGTATCAATGTTACTGATTATTTATAGCTTTTTGCAATGGATCACCTTAATCTTTTGTTGGTGTTACTATATCATATCCCTACATTTGATATTCTCAGTTTTAAAAGAAGGAAAAAAATATGAAATTCCACCTAATCCCAATGGAGTAACAAATTTGTAAATTGTTTATATTATGGTCTATTTGAGTATATTTGTGTTTAGTTCTATAGGGTATGTCATACTTTAAAGAATGACCAATTTTATGTAATTAATGACCTGTCATCTAATTTAGAGAATTAATGATGTTGTCTGTAATTTTATATATATATAACACCATCAATGCTTTAGAAAGTCAGAAGGTTTCTCATAAAACTGCCAGCAGAAAAACATACGTTTTCATTTGGTCTTGAAAAATGAACTCTGAATTAGCTGATTAATTAACAAACCTGATGAACCTCAATGACCTGGCATGTTTAGCGAATATTATATACACTCTATTGCAAGGTCATAAAATCTGTTTAAACATTTTTACTGTTCAAATTATGCACCAATTGTTACCATCTGTGTCTTCTGAATGTATCCCTGTGATTAAAATAGTAAACTGCTTTTAAATAGTTCATTACAAAATATAATTATAAACATTTTATTTCAAAGACTTGGATACATTAAAAAAAACAATTGAAACAAGTACGAGTCATACACTGATATCTAAGGTCTGCTAATTCTAGACATTCATATGGCAAGGTAGACTTCAATCTACAAGCTTGAACTTATTTCACAAAAACACATAAATGGACATCACTTTTTCCATAATACAGTTAAACTGATTTCCAAAAGTCAGTCTACCTGGAAAAACTGATCAACCTAATATATCCCGAAAATTAGTTTGTTTATGTACACTGTATTCTTCTTTCAATATATCCCACACAGGGTTTTCAAGATACATTCCAACTGGCCCTTTCTCCAAAATAGCTAAATCTATGCAAGATCATAATTTTGAACAAAATGATGTTCAGTTTACAGTTTTCCATATGGCTTTTATTTCAAACAAATTGCTCTCCAACACAAATGAACATTGTAGAAATGCCTAGCTGAAACCAAAGCAGTTCAGAGCTAACCCCTGTAACTGTAGACAATTATCCTACCGCCTGAACATGTTCACTTTTTAGCACCGCATTAACTTAACTCAATTCCGTTTCTCGTAAAATTTCCAAAGTTGTTGCTTAACATTAAGTTTTATTGATAATAAGCTTACCTTGGAGGATGTGAAAAGCGATTTTAAATATCCCATTGTATAATCATATATCCTAGTATATATCCAGAGAACAAATGTGATGGTTCAAGACGGAGCACTTCAATAAGTACTTGTGTGTATCTATCTAGGGTGTGTGTTGGCGTTACATAAGCCCCAAGCTTCTACCAATAAGCTACACTCTCATATTTTTACTTATTTCATTTTCACATCCCTTTTCATTCTACATTGTAATTTAAACTTAAAACAACATTCATTTAATGTACAGATTTTAGTTTCTAATTAGAGCTGTCACATTTCTAGGAATTTAATTTAAACAATTAGGAATATGCAAAATAGAGCAAATGATTACAAAGTGAAAATATGCACACCTTAAAAACAATTCAATTTAAAGAGTCTATTTAGGCATTTTGCTAGCCTATTGGAGAAGCCCGATAATCGAGTTAAGGAAGTAGACTTAATTCATTGCAGGTATTTCAGGATTGGTAAGCAGTGATAGCCAGAACAAAAGACTGGCACCGACAAAGCGCTGTAACCAATTTAAACCTATCAACCATCAGTAAGGTAAAAAGATGTATGTTACAATAAAATTTCCAACAGTCTTGCCTTTTGAAGTTGCTTTCTTGGATACTTGCACTAGGATCCACAACATGCTCCTCTATCAGGGGCACAGTTCTTAAACCCCAAAACATTTGTACATTCATTGAATGACCTTTGAAAATTTGGATACAAAAACTCATACTCTGCAACTTGAGGTCAAATTTTGCACTATGATTGTGTAATTGAGGTTAATGGACTATGCCATTGGGATGAGGCTATTGTGGTCCATACATGGATATTTCTTGTGGTTCCCTGAAGTGTTTCCTTCAATTTACAATGAACTTACAGAGAGAGAAAATAAGGTAAATAGCATATGTTCACAAAACAAAATAATGCAACACTCTTGCTGTCCTCTTTTCAAAACTAATTTTAAGGACTCTGGTATGAACGTTTGAACATGAGAGCACATCAGACATATCAAATTGCATTCTGAATACAAAGATTGTCTTTCTGATACCACTGAAAAGAGAGCAAGGTATACCAACTTGATGTGGGGAAACAAAATACAGACTAGACAGTATGCAAAGGGGACAAAAAAAACCCAACAAAAGTAGGCATAGTCTGTATTTTGTTTCCCCACTATCAAGTTGGTATACCTTGCTCTCTTTCTTTTCAGTTGTTCGTATATTCAAGGTATCCTCTTGTATCATTTATTGATCCTGGGTGTGTTTTGTGTCCTCGTCCGTTGGATTCACCATTACCCACTTTTTTCTGATATCAAATAATTTTGATTTTTTGAAATTTGCAATATAATGCACATTTTATGGCAAATGATTAAAAATTATTTGTTTGTTTTATATTTAACAGTCCTCGAAGTAAATTTGAAGAATCTAATGATATGTACTTCAAGTGTATGTAGCTGGGCGGAAAAGCCGACGATCATTTGAAAATTTTGACCTTCTAATCTCATCACATCTTTGTATATGATGTAGAGCAGGTTCAATGTTCAACAAGTTGTTTACAAACTAAGGATATAAATAACATACTGGTAATAGTTTAAGAATTTCTCTACTTCATTTCCTCATTGTAATGTTTTCACACGCAGGTCACCAAGTGTAGCATGCATTGTCTATATATATTTTAATTTTTATATTTCTATATGTTAATTTTTAAGATATGTGTATATGTAATATAAAATGTTTTTCAAGTGTGAGTGCAATAAAAGTTTCAACTACATGTTTTTGCTTTGCATTTTAGTATAAAAATCCCAAATGTGCAAAATATTGTATTATTTAATTCTTGTTTTTGGCTAGAATGTCAAAGCTTTACCATTTTTACTTTTAATTATTATTGTTTATTGTTGTTGTTTTGGCTGTTAATTATAGCATAACATTAGGGTGTAACTTGACTTCTATTTGAGTCAACATCATTACTACAACACAGGTGTACATCTCATAAACAATGTCATAATTAATTACAAATTGACATCAAAAAAGAAACATTTTAGGACACCTTGTTTTGTTTACAAACATTCACACACATATTATAATGAATAGGGGCACAATCAGGCAGGGGCACAATCAGGGGGGCAGGAAGGGCTTTTTCAATTATCTGCTCTTTCTTTTCTCACACCTGGACAAAATTCTCAATGCCTGGAACAAAAAGCACATCGACTGGAAAGATTTTGAAAATTAATCCAAAATATCAAAATTGATATAGATCTCTATGTGGATAACTTTGTGAGCTGGCGGTTTGACACCTTAGCCTCAAATGTATGAAATTAATGATTTTAAAGTTGCAATGCATATTACATGGGGAGTGTTGTACCACAACATTGAATATAAATAAAGCCTTTATATATTTTAGATCATCAATTCACAAGTGAAGTTTCAACTTGCAGCTAACAAACTCATGCACAAATCATTACCTAATTAATAGTTGGAATGAATTGTTAACACATACCCAAAAGTAATTAACCCCCTTTATTATGAGATAATAACTCAAAATCTATGCATCAAATTTTAAAACTGAAATAGCAAAAACAAACCCATTTATGTTTTGCAAATTTTGATGCCTCATTTGCCTTAATAGCCCAAAATTTGTTGCCATGATTACCTTTTGAATGGAAAGATCCCTATTCAAAACTGCGTCCAACTGCGAGTGTGTGCATGCCATTTTATATCAATACACTGTGTTATGAGTCTTATTTTTTTCACCTTATATAAGCCGAACAAACTTCAGACCGAGCAACACCTTTTTGGTATGATACCCAAATAGTGTGATGCCTAAATGGTTTGTAACACTGGTACTAACCACTGGATGAAATGTAAGCTAAAGCAACATCATCAGCATTCATCTTAGTTTGAATAACTTGCCTTACACATCACACAACAGGTGTATTGTCCACACTTCCACTTAAGTGAGCACTTTTTCACGGTCAATTACAATAGCCTTCAGAAACAGTGTATTTTGAGGACATTACTAAGCTTACAGACCTGGACACCAGCTTACACACCTGGATATATCCAAATTGTGGTCATCATTAATGAAAGGCCGGCTTATTGCATATTTAGATTCCAATTATAAATACCACTATCTGAGGTACTTCAGTAAATTTCTTGTTCTTTTCTTAGTCATGAAACATATTCCTAATTATCTTTTAAGGACATACATGTATCATATCGTTCACACCTCAGCATTTTCACGTCTAGCTAATTTGTCAGATTAAGAGAACCAAATTATCCAATAATTTCTGAATTAATCAATTAAAAAATTCAAAACTATGTATAATGAAAGACAGAGATAAAAAGACTTTAGCGCGTCTGGCGTCATCTGTCAATCAAACTCGAGCACGGTTTGTTTAAAAGTGTCGTGATGATGACTTGCTGAACGCGGTGGTATAACCGGGCGCCTTACTGTTAATTTTGCACCTTCAAACATACAAATCATCTCAAAAGTTGGGTCTTTATAGTAGGAAACTTTCTTTCCCAATGGCATCATGTCAACAATGCCTAGAAAAGTTGCTTTTTGCCTTGTAAAAGTACGTAATTTTTCGCCATTTTCTGCTATTCCTTTTCTCCCATTGGCACCAGATAAATCGGCCTTCCTTTTACGCGCTATTAACCAATCAAGGATCGTAATTGACAGGGACGTCAGACGCGATAAAGTCTTTTTATCTGTCTTTCATTATAGAGACTAATTAGGAACAGTGCCTGCGAAACGTGCCAATTTGGACTGCCATTATGGGCCTCTGTTAACCCCATGAGAACTACCTGCCTATTGGTCAAAAAGAAAAGAAGTTTTCATTATCAATTGGACCAATCAGCAACATTGTTTATATTTAAAATTGGGGTGAATTATTTTCACTCCATTCTGATTGGTGATTAAAGTGAAGATATCACAGAATTGACCAATCAAAGGCAATGTTAGATCGGCAGGTAGTGCTCAGTGGGTTAACATCATTACTGAAGGATAAAGGAAACTTGTCAAATTTTGATTAATTAACAGGGCATGCTTATTACCTGTATTCCTGCTGTAATTGCATCTATTACTGGTACTGTTGTACTCGAAGAATCAAGTTTATTGTAATATGGGGTGCTGCATGACAGGAAAGGAATCAAAGAATAGGAAATTAAGTCAATAAATGATTATTATGGTTAATACGGTGTTTACTTAAGTGAAGGGAAATAGGTTAATAAAATGGAAGTAAAATAACAATTAACATGTATTTTTTAGGGTTTCATTACAATATGCTTGCATGTATTTATAAGCTTAATATTTAAAACAAATGTGACCCATCATATCAAAACCAACAAGTTGTCTGCTGGCTTCATTTACAGATAACAATGAAAGATGATGAAAAAAAATATAGAAAATACAAATCAGTTTGAGCTTGTTTCGTCTCATATAAGATATTTTTTCTGTCTCTGATTTCAACAAATAAGGTGTCCAAGGGCGAAATTAAGCGGGAGACGGGAGCCGTTTGGCCCCAGAAACTCTGCAATGGCCCCTGGTTCCATCTCATTTAGTTGACCAGGGACACTTTTCTCACAAAACTTGCCCCCTGGATAGTGAACCAAAAATATCAAATTTTAAAGCAAATAGTGCTTCTTTAACCCATTCAGCATTATCAGCATATCTTTATTTTTATTGGGCCCTTGGTAATTGGAAGTGGCCCCTGGTTTCTTCAAATCTTGGTGAACCAGGGGCCACTTTCTTCTGCCGCAGTGGCCCCTGGTTCAAGCTCTCTTATTTTCACCCTTGAAGGTGTCATTTTAAAGCTAACAAATAGCATTTTATTCTGGTTTTTAAATATCAATTTTCATTTCTGAAGACAACTGGTAGGTTTTAATGTGATGGGTCACAAATATTCTAATCTCTCAAATGTTCAAGTCACCATAGCAACACATACAAAATAACAAAAATGTACTTGCTTGGGCAGTAGTTGATTCGACTTTGATACTGGTGGGCCAGTGGGGGTATTTGGATAAGAGGAGTACTCATGTTTGTACACATATATGACCGAATAGTTAAACAACATTTACCCCCAGTTAGTTTCAACCTACCAGCAAAAATATCCCCATAAACATTAAACGAGTATATTTAACACCAAATGCTGCTCTAAACACAATTTTTAAGACTCAATTTACAAAAAAGAAAGAAAAAAAATTACCCTTACAACACCCCTATAATAAAAATGTGTAAAGCAAGCAACTTGGCAAAATACCCCTTTTCAACTTGTTTGATTTGTTTAAGTCATCCATAATTTTTTGAATGATCCTTTGATTCACCTAACATTCCTGACTGCCAGTCTCTCAATGTGCATTTAATTACAAGTTTATAGTGCGGGATAGTTGAACAATTTACCTGGAGTAAGGCAGAGTAGCACTTCCTGCAGCTGATCCTGGTTCTTTGTAATGTGTTGATGGACTGGGATATATAAAGAAAGAAATACAACAAAATGAACATGTCACTACTTATCTAAAAAAAGAAAATTATATCTCACTGGAGATTCCTTGGCCTTGTACATCGCATTTTTGACCACCAAAAGTGGATCCAGGTGGCATGTCTTTCAAATCCAAATTTTACATGTCATTTTTAAAAATAGTTCTTACTGACAAAGTACATCTATCATTTAATCTATCTATTAATTGAAATGTTGATTGAAATACTGGAGGGTATTTCTGTGCAGGGTGGGTTTTTTTTATCTTTCCAGACTTTTTTCCTTTTTTAGTACTGAACTGGAAATTTCTACTGAATATTATTGCTTTGCTGTAACAGATGAAATTGCAAAACACAAGTCGATTGGTCAGCTTTTTTATTTAATTTAAGAAAATAGATAATATTGCACAAAATATGAATATTTCATGACTAATTTTGTCAAAGAAATATGAAAACAAAACTCTTGTTTGAAAAATTATTTGTTGGCTGGGGGATATTATTTTTTTCATGAACTTCGGAAAAAAATAGCAGTCTGGACGTTTTTTCTTACAGTCAAACAAACTATTTGTATGCCTTTTACATACTGATTTGATCCTATTTCTAGTAAGATATATGCTGAAATCTTCTTTCAAATTGAGGGTAATTGAAGATGACACTTGCTAGAGTGTTTAAACTAGATATCAAAATTTGTTTGGCAAGATGATACTTTCATCTATTTTAATCAAATTCTCAGCCAGATCTTGCAAATTTGCCAAGAATGCCAAGAAGTTGCCAATACTGTATGCAATATGCACAGGCTGACATAGATCACATGTAAACAAATAAGCCTAAAATTGTGACCACAATTATAATGCACTTACCCAAACGTAGGAACAGAATTTCCCTCAAATACAAAACTGACTGTCTTTGTAGCGCTTAAAGGTGTACCAGGTGAGCCACCTGGCATAAAGTTGGATTGCTGATTAAGACGAATGAAGTCAAGCTCTCTCGAAATGTCATTCAGTTTCTGTGAGAAAAATATTTAAAAAACACTGATTGTTACTGACATGCAATAGCTTATTGTATTATCTCCTAGATTTCAACTGTTAATGCCTAGATATGCTAGACATAAAATAGAATAACTTACAAGCTTTAATTTATACTTGGTGCTAGGGATCCCTGGTTTTATTCACCCATAGAGCTCCACAATTAAATGCCTAAGTGGTTTTCTTTTGTTTGATCTCATCACATGTGTATTTCAGTTTAAAATTATCAGAACACTTCTTGTTACTGATTTATGTGATAATTTTTTGCAAAGAATTTAACAAAATTAAAATTCAACCAAAATCATACATTATGGCTTAACTTATGCACATATTATTCTTTTTAGTGTCTTACTGGTTTATTCAAGGCACCAAAAAAGGGGGAAAAACCCGGTACCCCAGGTCAACATAAAAAGTGGTAACCATGTGTGTTCTAAATTTCATGAAAAAGGGTATTTTGTTGACTGAAATCGCGGACCGCGAAATCGCGAAAAAAAGGGGGTATTCTGAGCATTGTCTCCGCGAAATTTAAAAAAAAGGGGTATTTCACAGGTTCGTTCGATCGATGTCTTCAGCCCGAGTCTTCAGCCTCCATCCTCTGGCAATTCATTGATTCCGCCCTCAATCGTCACAGCGAGAGCGTCAGAAGGCAGCTTTTTACTATTGGCACGGCGGTTTCCCGATATAGTTGTCTAGTGGGTGTTGCACGTATGCTCCCGCACGTTTTGAAGAGAGCTGAATGAGCGACGCGAACATCGATGGTGTCAGATGTAACCGTTTTGGATGCCGTATACACTTTTCCATGTGGTGAATTGAAAACATTGCGGGAAACATTGGCAGTGATAGGAGCGAAGTCTAAGACCGACCGAGTGATATTTTTCCTTGGTTTTTAATTCTGTTCGAATTCTGATGCATGTAAGTTTTATTTTGTATCGTTGTTTCTCTTCCCCTGTTGCACTTGAAGTTTGGCAAGCGCCGGTTCGTTCGTGAAGTAAATAAATCAAAGTAAGCTTACCGGGGCATTTGACATGTGTCAAACTAACAAAGCTGCCGAATTTGGAACCTATCATGCAATCCGTGAGTTTTGGGAGTACAACAGACACAAAGTAATGTTCATAGGCCCCTACTTGCACATTTTGTACTTAATATATTAAAATATTTGGAGTCATTGAAAAGGGGTGTCTGGAAATCTTCTCATTGAAAACCTTGAAAAAGGGGGTATTTTTTACCCTGATTTTGTCAGTGATTTGGCAAAAAAAGGGGGGTAAAATCATTGAAAAATCAGTGAAAAGGGGGGTTTTCAAAAAAGGAAGAACACACATGGTTACCACTTTTTATGTTGACCTGGGGTACCGGGGGGAAAAAGACCTTTTCTATTTTCAGTTTATGTTTTTAATATGTTTGAAATATAATCATCGCCATCATCATCATCAGTCATCGTCACCATCATCACCTATCTACATCTTCGACATCATCTCTAGATCTCTAGATCCCTTCTAATAGTTTTCTCAAGTCATACACATTATATCATGTTGTCACTTGCAGAAGGAATGCAAATTCTTTAAAGAAAAAATTAACATACCAGAAAGTTGAAATTAGTTTCATTATTAAACTAGAGCGGTTCTCGGGTTGCGCGGTTTTCGGCATACGCGGTTGGTGTGTAAGGTTGTTGGGTGATGGTATGGTAGTGGTTGTGTTTAAATGTGAGTTTCTTTTCAGAACCCTGTATGGGCGAAGCCTGGATGGTGGATGGGGCGTGTGGGGTGATTAAAGAAGGAAATAATATGGAAATGTAATAGGCCGCACAGCTGTGTAATGTTTATGTTTTACAAGATGCCCAGAGCACGGGTTGGGATATGGAAAATCCCCTCGTGGTGTCGAGTTCACAACAGGTGTTGGTATTGCTTTACCAAAACAACCCGAGCCGTGTGTTGGAAGATTTTGTATGTTTAGACAGTTTTCTAGCAATGTTGACTGTACCCACCAAGTTTCATGCCCATACGACAGATTTTAGTAATTTGACCTCAGATGACCCATGAGTGACCTTGGATTACCCCCAAAATGACCTTCCAAAAATTTGACTCTTAATGTTGACTGTACTCACCAAATTTCATGCTGCTATGTCAGTTTTTAATTTGACCTCAGATGACCCCTGGGTGACCTCGGATGACACCGAAATGACCTTCCAATAACTTGACTCTAAATGTTGAATATACCCACCAAGTTTCGTGCCCATATAACAGTTTTAGTAATTTGACCTCAGATGCC